>NC_141546.1:35915000-36195000 GCF_021556685.1 Rattus norvegicus | reverse complement strand
CCATGGCGGGAAAGCAGAAGGGAGTAGGTGGGTGGGTGGGGGAGCAACCTCATAGAAACAGGGGGAGGGGGATGGAATAGGGGGTTTCTGAAAGGGAAACTAGGAAAGGGTTTACATTTATTTACATTTGTAATGTAAATAAAGAAAATATCCAACAAAAATATCATAATTATTTGAGAAGATAAATGATTATTCTGATTGAAACATTATACCAAAAAAAAATGAAAGGTGAATTAATTTTCTATCTCCCGTTTTCTGTGGTTTGGTTGTGTTTCTTCCCAGTACACCTTGTTCTGTGTTCCTTTACAAATTTCTGCTGTTTCCTTTTGTCATTTATGAATAGGCACAGGGAAAATGCAAAGTAAAATAATGTTTCCCCAACAGAGATCAGGTTATAATGAATTCAGTCCCTTTGCAGAGGACTTTTATAAATAGAAGCTGCCAGGTCCCCTCATCCACCCATGAGCTTAGGAAACTGAGTAAGCTGGTTTCACTGTCACAGCTTTCTAAAGCACCACTTCTTGCAAATATCAAATCCACTTTAGCCCAGCAATCCCTATAGTATATAAATGGACAGAAATGTTGAGTGAATAAAATGTTGAAAATAAATATTTAGCATACCTGGTTACTTCTAAAGTTGTGTGTACAATTCTGCCCAGATTGCTGAATACTCTCTTAACCTTCCCATGACTCATTTTTATAGGATGATTTAGAATCCTTCTGCACAGTGGACCACTGGCCTGGATTTTAAGAATGACTGCCTATAAAAGTCATTGAGCACAATGTACATTGCAGGTTAATTAAAGGACTATTCAACGTAATTGAGGTCTCCAGGGCCCTGAATGGGTCTACCATTCTGTAAATCACTTTCATTTGTTATTTCATTCCCAATGTAAAGAACAGACAGGAAAAACGTAAAGGTTTAAGAGAGAGACAGACCTGTGTTAAAATTCAGTCCTATCTCATGAAATTGTGTTATCTTATGGAGTCAACCTACTTTCTCCTTGTCCTATAGTTATAACATCATCAAAATGTAACTTAAGGTCTGGAAAGATGGCTCAATGGTTAAAATAGACCAGGACTTGAAATTGATTTTCATCACCCTTATGCCCTAACTGTAGCTCACAACAGTTAGTAAGCTTCAGGGTATCTAATGCCGTCTTCTGGCCTCTTCAGGCACTTCATATATGTGGTCCAGAAACACAAGTAGATAAAGACAGGCATATTCCTGGGTATTAACAATGAGCAAGCCTACCCCAAATGGTAAGCTCCAGTCTTAGTGGGAGACTCTGTCTCAAAAAGAAGGAGAAGAACCATTGAGGAATGAAAATAAACATCATCCTGTGCCCTCCACAAACGTGTGCACACATAGACATCATACACACACATGTAACATATACAAATATGTACACATATGCATAGGCTCACAAACACAAAGAGCCAAACACAATAATGCATGGATGCTTAGCAGGAAAAGAGACAGCTTATCAATGTGTGCCATATACATATAACAAAAAAAATGTCTAATAATTAGAAATAAAATCACCTAAAATCTATTTATCTATATGTTATCTATATATCTATCTACCTATTTACATATCCACCCATGTATTTGTGTGTGTGTGTGTGTGTGTGTGTGTGTGTGTGTGTGTGTGTGTGTATCTGTCTGTTTGCACAGTTTGAGTCAGAGATCAGGAGATCGACTTGTGGGAGTCAGTTTTTTTCCCACCATATAAATTCCAGGTTAGGGGACTGAACACAAATCACAATGTTTGGCAGCAAGTGCATTTACCTGCTTATTCATCATGCTGGCCCACTGTAAATACTTTTAAGCCTACAATCTGAAAATTATTCTCTGCTAGAGGAAGAATCGATAGTCAAATGCTTTGCTAAACAAACATTGTCATTTGGTTGATTTTACTACCCAGTGTTTTACAAACTTTTAAATTATCAATATTTAAGTGCCAAAAGACTGAAGGAGCCAACTGTACTCCAAGTCATCAGCCCGTTGTGTCAGACAGGATTCATCACACTGTGATGGGTCCATTTATTTTGTGTTTAGTGATTTTTCTGCCTTAAAACCAAATTCACTTACCTCATTCCTATTTCAGTTGGTTCCCCAATGGCAACAGAATTTTTTCCTTGGGGGAGTGCATGAAATATGTATTCACCAGTCAGACCTATAGACATTTTTCTCAACAGTGATAAGCTCTGAAATAGTCTATGTAAAAATGTCTTTTGATAAACCTAAGAAGGAAACACAGACAGGCCTGGGAACTTAATATTCTGCAGTTCATTAAAACTAATTGAAATATATTAGTTGTGTGTTTTCTGAGAATGCTGCCCTACCTTCCTATTTGTTTTCCGGTCTTATTAATCAGAAAACAAAATATAAATATATACAAAGAAATATGACCCTGACAATGTGGAGAAATGTGTTTAGATCTAAATGTGTTTTTTTTTCCAAAATAAATTGAAAAAATTACACAATACTCATAAATAACTAAAATTATCATGTGTTATAAAATATTCAATATTCTTATATTTCAGATTAATCAAATATTAATTCATTATGTTTTATATTTATTTGGAAGTAAACATTTTATTTTAAGTTCGGCACACACTTAATAATTGTGTCACATTAGTCAGATTAGTCAAGAGTGTCATGAGGAAGTCATAAATACACAGCTCAATGAAATTTCCACATAGCTACATTAATATTAATACGCCCATCAGCACTGACATCCAAATTGAGTTATCTGCATTCTTTTTCAAAGGAAGTACTCATACATATTGTATGTGTGTGAACATTTGCCTGCATGAACATACTGAACCATATGCATGCCTAATGGTTTCAGAGGACTCAACAGTTGTGAGCTTCCATGTGGGTATGGGGAAGTGAACCTGGATGCTTTGCAAGAGCCACAAGGGCTTTAACCATTGAGTTGACTTTCTATGATACAAGCCACACTCTTACGTCCTCTGTCAGTTCTACAGCTCATCACGACCGGACCAATGGCACTGTCCTATTTGATAACTTCATATGAATTGTGTATTATAAACTTTTTGCAAGACTCCATTTGTTTGTTCACTAGTAGCTGTAGAACCAGAATGAAATTCTCTGTGTATTTTCAGCAGATAAGTGTTTTATATAATTATGAGCTTTATTGGTACATTTTTATACACATGTTATCATGTATTTTTTGTTTTATTTAATCTTTTGTTACAATCCAGATTTTATCCCATTCCTGGTCCATCTTCTGAGTGTTCCACATCCAATAACTCCTCCCCTGCCCATCCCTCTCCACGAGGATGTCCCCACCTCCCAACACCCCAACCCACGACACCTTCCTACTCCCTGAGGCCTTCAGTCTCTTGAGGTTTAGGTGCATCTTCTCTGACTGAGTCCAGACCCGTTGGTCTGCTGATGTATGTGTGTTGGCGGCCTCATATTAGCTAGTGTATGCTGCCTGTTTGATGGTCCAGTGTCTGAGAGATCTCAGGGGTCCAGGTTAGTTGAGACTGCTGGTTCTCCTATAGGGTCACCCTACATCTCGGCTTCTTCCGGCTTTTCCCTAATTCAACCACAGAAGTCAACAGCTTCTTTCTATTGGTTGGGTACAGATATTTGCATCTGACTCTTCCAGCTGCTTGTTGGATCTTTCGGAGGGCAGTCATGATACATCGCTTTTTGTGAGCACTCCATAGCCTTGGCAATAGTGTTATGCCTTGGAGCCTCCCCTTGAACTGGATCCCAAATTGGGCTGTCGCTGGAACTCATTTTCCTAAGGCTCTTTTCCATTTTTGTCCCTGTAGATCTTTTAGACAGGGTCAGAGGTTTTGACTATGGGATGGCAACCCCATCCTTCATTTGATCCCGTCTTTCTGCTGGAGGTGGGCTCTACTAGTTTCCTCTCCCTACCTTCCTGTCCCCTTTCCCACCCAGGTCTCTCCCACCCCCGTGATTAATTTCTTGTCCCTCCCAAGTGGGAATTGAAGTGTCCTCACTTGGGCCCTTCAGCTTGTTTACTTTTTTGAGTTCTGTGTATTGTATCCTAGATATTCTGTACTTTTTTGGTTAATATCTACGTATTAGTGAGTACATACCATGCATTTCCTTTTGGTTCTGAGTTACCTCATTCAGGATGGTATTTTTTAGTTCCATTCATTTGCCTTCAAAACTCAGGATGTCCTCATTCTTAATAGCTGAGTAGTATTCCATCATGTAAATGAACCACATCTTCTGTATCCATTCTTCTGTCATGGGACATCTATCTGGGTTGTTTCCAGCTTCTGGCTATCACAAACAAGGCCACTATGAACATAGTGCAATTGCTGAGTCTGGCTTATTTTGTATAACACAGTAACTATCAGGTCTACCAAGTTTCTTGTAAAATACATGATTTTATCATTATTTTTGGCTACACAATATCCCATAGTGCTCATATACTTGTTTTGTTTACAATCTGTTAATGGGCATGTAGGCTGATTTTGTAATGTAGATTTACTCAATTATGCTATATTAAACATGGGTGTGTCATATCTCTACTGTAAACTGATTTTGGTAATTTTGATATAGTATACTTCAGGACTTAGTAAGCTGGAATATACAGACACACATGTGTGCACCTACACACACACACACACACACACACACACACGCACGCACACACGCACACACACACACCCCTCTACAATTCTTTTCTTTTCGTTTCTTTTTTTCCACATATGGTTTTCATCATTGGTTGTCTTTGTTGTTTTTTGTTTTTTGTTTCTATGATACTGGCCATATGACTTGTGTAAAATAGAATGTCCATGTAGCTTTGATTTGTATTTTCCCCAGGGATAAAGACGCTAGTTTTCATATATTTATACGACATTTATACTTCATTTAAGAACTAAGATTTCAGTTTTTTCTGCAATTATTAAAATAATTATTTGCTTTCTTGGGCACTTCAATGTTTCTACACACACACACCCACACCCACACATACCCACACACACACACACACACATGCACGCACGCACACACATATCCCAATGTATTAGCTTTAAAGATTTTTCTCTAATTCTTTCCTTTCATTTCAATAATATCTTCTATCATACACATAAATTACTAAAAATACTACATGTTTATATTTTAATTCAAAATTGATTTATATTTAATTGTATTTTGATTTTATATATATGGATGTCTTGCCTCTTTGCCTATGCACCGCTTGCTTGTTTTGGGCCAAAGGAGATTTAAAAAAGTGTCAATCCCACTGGAATTGTTGTTACAGATGATTGTGCGCTGTTACATGGGTGCTAGAATTCAGACCTAGATCCTCTGGAAGAGCAGCCAATGGTCTAAACCCCTGAGTCATCTCTTCCAATCTCTATATAGTGAATTTAAAACTACAAAAGAAATCAAATATATTAAAAGATTATATCTTGAATTAACAAGATTTTAATACATCAAAAGCATAATTGATTAAAAATAAATTAGAAAATTGGGCCCCATCAAACATCAAATATTTTGTCATTTCAAGAGTACTATTAAGAGAGTTAAAAGGACATTGATTTGTAGAAAATGCCTTGAAATCACGAGTCATGTAATATACTTGTTTAGAAAATCATAAAAGCGCTGAAAATGCTTATATTGTTAGAAGCACAACATTTAGCTCATGTGTTATTTTAATCAATTATCTGTCTTTTGGAGTAGAGCAATCTGGTTTGTCTTGCTTTCTTGTTTAAGTAATATTCAAAGAATTAAAGATGTGTTTATAAACACAAAATAATTTTACATGGTATTATCTTACTTTGGAGAGGATTTCTTTTTAATTTGGCAGGTAAGAAAAGATAAATCAAAAAGTCTATGTTCAAAATCAAATCCTGTCATTTTGTTTTTGTTGTTGGCACAGAATTTTCTTTTTCTCTCTAGTGACATGCAATCACAAACACTGTACTTATATTTTTAGCTTATAATCTGCCACCTGGAGTCCTGTATAAAATAAAACTTGGCAAGAGTCTTAAACACAAAGGTGTTAGAAGACTCTGGGATCAGCTAAATATATTTTCCTCATCCTTAGGAGATTATTCTGAAAATATTGGCTCTGGCTTTGCTGTTTTCTGATAGCTACTTTGTAAACTTCACTTTATATAATGTCTATAGTTGTTGACAGCACAGGAAGTCATTGACAGAATCTCCTCTGTCATTGCCAGAAGTAGATTTCTCTCTTCTAGGTTATTTAATAATAGAAAGCCATTAACTATGAGGCAGGAAACAGCATACCACTTTGTCCCAGGATTTAGGAATCATTCATACATAGAGTTGGTATCATCAATCTTTGCCATAGTAACTCATTAAACATCCAAAGGTCACCCAATAAGCCCATCAGAGGACCAGACAGAAGCTGAACATTCAGTCCCCAGAGCCACATAAACTGTTGATGTCCCATATAAAAATTAATCCCAACTCAGAAAACACTAAGTAGTTTTATCCATGACCTATCTGTCATTCTCTCAGGTTCATGCATGCTGTAAAAGCAAAAGCACACGAAGTGGGGGAATCTTGGTTTGAGGTTTTCAGTAAGATTGCAGTTCAGAATTGTTTTATCTGTGACATTAACTGTTTAGTTTTTCTAGTTATGATGACAGAAGTAAAGGGGTAAAAAGAACTTCAATCTTTGATAGTACTCATTATAAAATGTTATAAAGTAAAAGCAGGTTTGAGAGTTGGAAACGCCTGGAGTAATACTGATGAGAGAAGATAGAAACCAGTTTGCTAAGGCATAGCTCCTAAACCAGCAATTCTGAGGATGTTCTTGCTGGGGCCAAGTGCCTCAGTGGGGTCCAATAGCAGAAAAGAGTCCTGGTTCATGTTTCTTTGTTAAGTTTTTGGAAACATCCCTGTGTCTAAAGGCTGATGTGGCTGTGTGACTGGGCTTGAATGGAGGCACCTGGACACCTTGGGTCAACATGACGAAACAGCTCATCTTTATCTTTATTCTTTATCACAATTTTTTCAAAAAGCCCTTTAACAAACCTTCATACTAACAGCTCAACTGCCCCTTATTTCCTGGAACCCCTTCTATCCTGTGCTCTGTCTGTCTCTTATCATTTTCCATCCCTCTCTTTCCCTTTTTCTTTCCCTCTTTCTTAAGTTCACCTATTAATCTATAACAAACTTCTCTTTAAACTCATCTTCTGCTGTCTGTGAGTTTCTTTCTTTCCTTCTTTCTTTCTCTCTTTCTTCCTTTCTTTCTTTCTTTCTTTCTTTCTTTCTTCCTTCCTTCCTTCCTTCCTTCCTTCCTTCCTTTCCTTTCCTTCTTTTTTTAAATTCATAAAACAAAAATTCAAAGTTACTAACTAGAGTTAACTTTGATGGTGACTGAGTTTTATGTTCCTTAAACCTTGAGAAAGTCTCCACTCTTTTCAAAGAAACTCCAAAATTTCTAGTATTAGTGTTTTATTGCTGGGAGGGAAACCATGACCAGGCTAACTCTTGTAAAAGAAAACATTTAATTGGGCCTGTTTACAATTTCAGAAGGTTTGTCTATTACTATCATGGTGAGAAACATGGTGACAGGCAGGCAGACATTGTGATGTAGAGGTAGGTGACAGTTCTACATCTGGATCCATAGGCAGCAGGAAGAGAATTCCACTAGCCCTGGATTCGACTTTTGAAAACCTGAATGGCCACACTTCTTCCAAAAAGAGCATACCTTCTACTCCTTTAAAATGATGCCACTCCCTGATGACCAAGGATTCAAATCCATGAGCTTATGGGCAGGCAGGCATATGAATGAGAACGGTTTACATTCAAACCATCACATTTCTATATCCAAACAAGGCAGAAACCAGTATACCTTTAACACAGATAATTTGCTCAGTCATTCACACTGGGTTTAACAAAATCTCAAGTGTTTGAGTTTACCAATAAAGACTTGGGAGCCAAACGCTGAGGTGACAGTCTGCTGGCTCACAGAGTTGAAGAAAGCACTCAGCTGACCTACTTCCTCAGCTGATATCCCCAAAGGAGACTATCCTTCTGCACACTGCCTCAAAAACCCCTCAAAATAAATGTCCCGCCCTTCTATTTCCTGTGTGTCTCTCTATTCATCCTCCTTACATCATCTTACACTCTAACTTTTGTCCTATGTTCACATCTTGTCAACTGGTTGCTTGTTCTGTCTCCTGGCCTGTGGTTGACTTTATTAATACTATTTTCAACAAACAGAAAAGTCTTGGATTAAAGGTGTGTGCTAGAGCTGGGCCACACCACAAGTAGAAACAGTTTGTCCTGGAGTTCACAGTGTGATCAAATACCCTGCGACAATTCACTAACTATTTATTTATTACATGAATTATCCTTCTCCATGTTTGATTCATCACAGTGTTTATAGCACAATAGTCCTCAAATATGGATCAATAGATCAGTTATTTCAGAAAGTCAAAAATTGCTGATTATTTTAACCTATAAAGGCAGGACATTCGAAAGGACAAGAACGCTATTTTAAGTAGAGAGATCCAGAAAGGTCTTTCTAGAGAAAGGTCTTTGTGATGTAGTAATTGTGGAAATGCCACATAGATTTCTGCAAAAGTTGTTGCCAGGAAATGAGAAGATAAAAAAGAACAACTCTACAATAGAAATGTTCTTAGAACTTGAGCAAGATCAAATAGGACTATGAGTATCATAAACATGAAATAAGATGGTATAAACAATGAAGGCAAGGCCAAGGGGCAAGCCATGTGTCATGGAAATGGTGATGCAACAAAAAATGCAGAAGTATAACAGAAGAGAATGAAGCCCTGTTTTAAAAAAACAGGTATTAAGGGATGCAGACATAGCCCCTACAACCCAATGTGAAATTCTCAGTGCTATCTATTGAGGTATTCTCAATATGATCATTAACTTGACAACTTCATTGAAAATCAGAAAATTTGTTGCTATAGTGTTTGGCTACTATACATAAAGCCCAGGTACTAAGTACTCAGAAAGTTGGATGTGGTAGCACAGATTTGTAATCCCAACACTCAAGTATAGTGAGAATTAGGGTTTCTTTTAAACCCAGTTATGTCATGTGATTATGATTTGTTTTAATGCCAGGTGCGAGATATGGTGCTGCTTCAGATTGTGCACAGCCACTAACTATGTCTAATCCTCTAGGAAGGAAGTGATGTTTGTCAGCTGCAGATAATTTGAATTTGGAATTCCAGAGATTTTGAAAGGATATGAATGTGGAAATACTGAGAGAGTCAGTTGCTGCTCCTCTGGCTGCTGTTGGTTCTTGCTGTTGCTGATTTCTACTGTTACTGTTTTTAGATTTCTGGTTGCAGGGTTGCTTGTTGATGTTTGAAGATACCCTGACTGCAAAGACTGGAATTGCCCTTGGAACTGGACATCCCTAATCAGCAGGGAGAAGTCTAAAAAGATCCAAGTCCTCCTCTCCCATTGGTTTCTCTGTGGAAGATTTAGCTGAGAGAATAATAAAGAACCTTAGGCAGGTGCATACCATTTCCACCATAATTAAGGGCCTCTCTGGAATCAATGTTGATATCTTCCTCTGTGTCCCATATATCCTTGGACAAAATGGAATTTCAGCTGTTATGAAGGTAATACTGAATCCTGACGAAGAGGCCTGCCTAAAGAAGAGATACCTTCTTGGAAGTCCAGAAGGAGCTGAAGTTCTAAAGTCTTCCCAGTGTCCTAGCACTTCACTGTCCAGACTGCAGCAGGGTTTCTATGGAGACCACACACTTTTCCTCTCTGCTGTGGTTAGTACAGTTGTGTTGAGGTGGTCTAGAAAAAGCTAAGTTCCCACAACTCTACCCTGCTATTAAGTGGTACTTGTGTAGTGGTAACCTGGTTAGTGCGACAGTCCCACTATCTCCAAACCACTACCACTGTGTGCAGGCTTCAATCATCCTGTAAGCCTGCTGCATTGCTACACTGCGCACCTTCACAAAACATGCCTAGACCAATGAGTTCCCAGTTAATCATAACCTGGCTCCAGTGTGTAAGTCCATTATGCATATCTTGTGTATAAATATTCTACATGATATTTTATGTATTATATGTGTCTGTAGTGTACATTGCAATATTATGTGCAATATTCAACCTGCATCTGGATGATGGAATCAACCACTTAAGTGTAATTCCAATGAAAATACCAAATAAGCCTTGAACAATGAAAAAAAGCAAAACCTCATCTAGTAAAATGATCACTATGAATCTAAACATAAATACACGTAATACTGTAACCATAAGAATATTGAAGATAAGATCATTAAAACTCATGTATTTAATACCTGACACTTAAAAAGAAATAGCAAATTATCTTACTTCATGACTCACTTCTGTTCACTTCTCTCAGGAGAATGGGAATTGATCTAGTCTTCCTTCCATTTTCAGTCTAATTATGTTGCTTCTTCACTGTATTGTGTCACTGTTTCTTGGGAGACAGAAATGTCTATTCTCCCCAGAGAACGAACCAATTAACACCAAAGCCCAATTTATTGAACCAATGGGTTTTATTGGAATTACTTACAGGAGTATAAGTGAGGAATTAATTACAGTAGCAGAAATGACTCAAAGACAGCTTTATTAACAAATGTCCACCCCAGCATGGGTGACAATTCACAAACTCTGGAAACCTGGAGGGAATGGCACAGTCTGCAGATAGTTCAACAGGTTGGAGCGTCTCCTTCCCTGGTAGTTCCTTTTGTCTGAACCTATTCCAGGTAATTCAGCTGCTCTGTTTCTTCCAGGCCCTTACCTTGTATGAGCATTTTCTAGACAGGTTGACCTATCTGAGAGTGTCTTTTATAATCATTATTGCTGTGGGAGGGAAGGAGGTTAGTGAAGCTAGTTAGCTTCAGGAACTTCCTGAAGCTTTTGAGTTGTTTACTTCTTGAGCTTTAGGGGCTTAAGGAGCATTCCTGGAGGGTGGATGTTTCACTACCCCACACTCCAAGATGGAATGTTTTATCTCAGAGGAAATTGCTACACAACAACCTGCATGACTCATCCCACCTTAAGAAAAGTCCTTGTGATCTGTTTTTCATTTTAATTAGCAATCCCTAGAAATGGGATTCTATGTTGTGTTTAAAATGAATGTGAGAATTAGAATCGTTGAGAACACCAAGAAAGATAAGAAGGTGTGCTTGCAGGTGGAAATGAGAAATCTACGCTGAAAAGATAAGATGTAGTATAGGGAGCTCAGAAAAAAAAAATATCACAATGCCAGTCTCTGGAGGATACCATTAAGTTCTCTCTAACTCTGATCCTTGACCTCCACCACCAACACCACACCCTTACCAGGAAAAAAAAAAACCAAAACAATGATCTGCTCCATGCTTCTCCTGGTAGTAAACATATCAAGGAGGTTGCAGTGTAAATTATGAGTAAGAAATCTATGTCTATTCAAGGAAGGAGGCCACTTCTAGACCACCTTGGACAAAAGAATGAGAAATGGTATCTCAAGGCTTGTCTGTCCAGGTATTGCAGAAAGCCATGTGGCATTGCCCTAGGCAGGGTCTACTCTGTACTGGCAAGACATACTTACTCTTTTCTTTTTCTTTTGCACATGATGAAATAAACCTCGACTGCTTGTACCCTCCTGTGAATTCTTCTCCTTCAGGAGCCCCAGATGGTTCTCCTTTAGGAACACAACCACAGTGGCTAAAATAAAAGGGTATGACAGAAAAGACGCCTCTTCTTATCCAAATGTACAGATTTGAAAATATAGACTCGGAGTCATATAGGAGCAATCCACATCTTCCATAGTACTTCTAGGAAATCTTTTCCAATTTTCAAGCAGGATTTCTTTCTTCCTCCATTTCTTTTCTTCAAACAATCACCCGTCCCTCTCAGCATCACTGATAATTGATCTCTCTCCTCCCAAAATATGATGTATTTGCCATGGCCTGATTAATCTCACAGACAACAGAGCATGTTCTCTTGTTTGATCTCATACAATGACTGCTTTCCTGTTGAAAAGCATTTGCAATTGTCTTCATTGTCATCAGGGCCACCATTGTCTGGTTCTGAATTCTCTCTGGAAGCTTTCCCTCCAACGTGTAGAGCCATTGTTCCAGTCATGCTGCCACAGCACTTTCCAGAGCTCCCTCTTCTCTGTCTCTGTAAAGGAGTAGGAAACAGAAAACAATGAAAGCAAAGTCAGAACTCTGACACTGTGACAAATACCCTTCCAAACAAAGAGGTCAGTCTTCAAACTAGGAGAAGGGAGAGCTAAAAATATAAAGATATAATGCAGTTTATTCAAAAGAGAGGCAAAGGAGTAGGTAGGTGGCTTAGATTCAGTGGGAATCCCTGTCTATCTTATACCTCAGTTCTCTGTGAGCTGTCTACTATCATGTTAGTACACTTTGCATGGAACACAAAAGTAATAAAACTAGATTGTGCTCCAGTTTTCAACAGAAATGATTTTACTTCCAGTCTTCGGTCTTGTCAGACCTCAAGCTCTAATTTTGAATACTAACATGAGCATATTCTCTCTCTCTCTCTCTCTCTCTCTCTCTCTCTCTCTCTCTCTTTCTCTCTCTCTCTCTCTCTCTCTGTGTGTGTGTGTGTGTGTGTGTGTGTGTGTGCGTGCATGTGCGCGCCTGCATGCACGTGTGCATGCATCCATATCCTTGCAGGCATATAGAGGCCAAAGGAGGAATCAGGGTCCTGCTCTATCATCCTCTATCTATGTCTTTGAAATAGTTTATATTATTGAATCTGGAGCTAGATCGATATACAGAAAGTCCCAGCCATCCCTGAAGTTATAGGCATGCATAGCCATGCCTGACTATTTGTGTGTGTGCTAGAAATTTGAAAGCAGATCCTCTTGCCTGTGTAACAAATGCTATTGAGCTATCTCTCAGCACTAGCATGAACATTATTGGAGGTGTATTTGCCTTTACATTTTTGTATTCATTCTTATTTGGAAAGAGATACATGGCTCTATTCTTGCATTGGATGGTTTTCAACCAATGTTGAAATGATCATAGAAACCTAGCTTCCTGGCCATGATGATTGGTTCCAAAGTGAGGTTTTAAACCAAACTAAAATAATGAAAATACTTTCCCAGGGCTGTCTCTTTGAGCATCAGCGACATATCTCTTTGTACCAAGGAATCCCAGCTGGCCATGTTCCCTGGTCAAAGCAAAAGCCTTTGGATGAAAGGCTTTTGGACTTTCTCTGTTTGTTTTGTATTTTTCTTTTATAAAACAAACTCTCCCTATGCAGCCCAGCTGAAAATCCCCCTGTCTCAGCTTCTCAAATGGCTGGGATTAGATCAGATGCTGAGCTTGACAATTCATATCTGGAAAACAAAGGCACCATGAAGAGGAATAGAGATGGTCTCTTATTATGAGAATACAAGAGAGGTTAAAAAAAAGCAGGTGAGAGTGAATGCAGGAGAAAATAGTAGAGGGAGCCTGAAGGAAAGAAGTGAGCTGACTACTTTGAATTCCTAAAATTATTAATATTAAAAATACTATAATAATAGAAAGTATCTGTAAAGATACTTTATGTGCATCCTGTTTTAGTCATGTACACCATAGAAACCAATCTTCACTCAAAACACAATTTGAATTTCTAACATGCCAGTTTTTACACCCAGCAATTCTTATTACATTTCAAGTAAACTACATAATAATACAGCTTTCATGGCTTTCACTATTCACCTCTACGGTTAAAGCGTCATCTTAATTTCTTTTCTGGTTGCTTGTATAAAATATCCTGAGAAAAGCCAACAGACAATAGAAGGAGTATTGGATGTAAAATTCCACATTACAGTCCATCACTTCAGAGCAATCAAGGCGGGAACTCCAGCAAACGAATCACGTCACATTCACAGTCAAGGGCAGAGGGAGAAGATGCCACCATTGCTTCTTTCCTTACTTGTACTCAGCTGTCGTTTTCCTGTCTTATACTGTTCAGGAGTGTAAGCCTGGATCTTCTTACACTTATGATCTAGAAAATCCCCAAAACATACCCACAGGCCACACTGATAGAGTTAATTCTTCAACTGAGATTGTTCGCACAGATGATCGTAGGGTTTTGTTGTTGCTGTTTGTTTGTTGGAATTGACAACCAAAATAAAACAGTACAAGAACTTAAAATTAATATGAAGTAAAAAATATGAACTTTATTTTTTGAAGGTCAAGGAACAATAGAATGTGCCATTAGTGGCCTGTCTCTTAGCTTACTGAAGAAAGGAAAAACTACTCAGTTTCTTCTAACACATGGGACCTGTGGTGGTTTGAATATGCTTGGCTCAGGAAGTGACACTACTAGGAGGTATGCCCTTGTTGGAGTAGGGGTAGCCTTCTTGGAGAAAGTGTCTCACTGTGGGAGTGAGCAATGAGATCCTCTTCCTAGCTGTCTGGATAACAATATTCTCATTGCACTGGAAACAAGATGTAGAAGTCTCAGCTCCTCCAGTGCCATTTCTGCCTGGACACAGCCATGCTTACCATCATGATGATGACCATGATGGACTGATCCTCACAACCTGTAAGCCAGCCCCAACTAAATGTTGTCCTTTATCAGAGTTGCCTGATCATGGTATTTCTTCACAGCAATTTAAACGCTAACTAAGACAGCACCCAAGCTGTGATATGAGTTCTGCTGGCAATTGTAATGACAGCATTTTTACTTTTTTTTTTTCATTAAAATGTGGGATTCTGAGAGAATAAAGAAATTCTCACACACTATTGCACAACTAGTGATTATAGATAATATCACATATATCTCACAAAAGCTAGAAGAATGTACACTGAAATTGTTTATCATGGAAAATAATGTTTGGGGAAATACCTTTGTTTACCTAAATTTGAACATTAAACAATGGCTAGCATGCACTGAGTATCACACAGAATACTGTAAAATCTGTACCTCCATACTGTAAATTACAAATAATTACTGCCTATAGAGATAAAGTAAAAGGAGGATTATAGTAAATAAACACTGGCATCTTGTTAAGTTCTGAAGCCCTATTACTCTCTAATCTCTAGTGTTTCTCAGGCCTGCATGGGTCATCTATCAGCAGTTGAGAGATGTTCTGGCACTTGGAGAAAAAGGAGAAGGGCCACAAGGGCCAGGTTACACATACTGTTGTACCAAATGACAATTAGAGCTGATCCAAGTTTATCCTACAGTGAAGATCAAGTAGAGCATTTGGCCTAGTTTGCTTTTTGTTGCTGTGGTTTGTGGACGAAAACTAATTTAGAAAAGAAAAGGTTTATTTGGCTTGCACTCATATATCCCGTACCACCATTGAAGGATGCCAAGACAGAAATATTATGGAGGAATACTAATTGCAGGCTTTTTCTTAGGCTAGCTTCCCATTGTCTTTCTTATTTATCCCAGGACCACCTATCCAGGCATGGAACTCCCTCAATTACCTGGGCTTTTCTCTATCCAGGGGATTCAAGTTTGAGTTGAGTTGACAAAAACTAATCAGCACAATACCACAGAAAAGAGAAGTTAGATAGAGCTCCAGAGAAGTCAGATGCACCCACCCTCTGTCATCTGATCATTTCACTCCCAATTTTCTAGTAATATGAAGTTGAAAGCAATAGTAAGGCTGTTTGTGTTTCATCTTCTAATGTTTATAAATGTATGTGTATGTGGAGTAAGTATGGATAGATGCCAGAGATACAGAGTGGAGCCCATTGTAGGTGGCAGGGTGGTGGGGGAGTAAAAGAGTCTTCAGTGGAAAAGGACAGGGAATGTAATCAAACTCAAGTGATGTGAAAGTGAATTAGGGAAAATAGAGAGAGGACAAGGAAAGGAGAGGGTCAGGAAAATTAAGAGTGCATGGATATGCCATAAGGAAATCTGCATTGGAAGCTAATAGTTTTTAAAGACTATTTGGTAATATCTTTGTCTTTAGTATGTAAGCATGAATCTCTAACTTCCATTGAAAATTTTCTATGGAGTAGTGTTTCCAGTGGTACCTCTAAGGTATGTGTTTCTAAATTAAAAATTAATATGATATAATCAAAATTTATGTACTAAATGCACAAAAATGTGTGCTTAAACAACGCTTAGGCTATTCTCTGTTTTGTTTCATTTTATTTAGTTTATTACATTGAGAATGGGTCTCATCGTGTACCCCTGGCTGGCTTGGAACTCATTATGTAGCCTAAGAGTGCTCTGCTTGCCCCCCCCCCCAAGTTCTGGGATTCAAAGTATGCATCACACCCAGTACTTTTGGGTTATTTTTATATGAAAGATCAAATCTGCAGGTCCAGGTTGGGATCATGCAAGAACACATTGCAGTGTACAAAGCCTTTCATATGCTGGTCATTACCTCCAGCAAGGCACATGGACTACAATAATAAATGGTGAACTTGTGAATTCCAAAACAGTAAGGAAGAAAAGGAATGACTTTGGAATCAGACAAGTTGGGTCTCATATCTACCACCTACTGTCTTATGAACTTAAATCTTAGCAACTCTAAACCGATATTCTCACAAGTCACGTATGAATAATTTATACCCTAAAGGGCTGCTGTGTGCATTAATTGAGAAGACTTATGTAAAGCAGCTGGTAAACAGTAGGTGTTCAAAAGGATTAATTTCTTTCCAAAAAGCCAAATCTGATGTAAAGCACCAGATATTTCACAGGAGGACTGTAAATTGTATTGAGAAAATTCCATCCTTTATAACCCTTTAACTCAGCTTACCAGATCCTCAAGTTATTCATATCTTCACTAAATATTTTGATTCTATCATTTTTACATTGTTCTCTAAATTTTAGGGACTCTATTTAACAATAGTGTATTTGGCAATCCATAATTAAACAATAAGATAGGTTATTGTGGTGGTTAATTTTGCTTTGCTTTTTCCTTGTACTGAACATAGGTTTTTTTCCCTCCCAGATAATATGTTCTAATTATAGTTTACCCTCCCTCTACTCCTCCCTTGACTAATCCTTCTCCATCTCCCTTCCCATCCAGATCTACCCACTTTCTGTCTCTTATATCCCAAACAGGCTTTTAAAGGATAATGATATATGATATGATATGATATGATATGATATGATATGATATGATATGATATGATATGATATGATATGATGAAACAAATGTAAAACATGGGAATAGGACAAAAAATAACCAGAAGACAAAAAGCCCAAGACAAGGTACAAGAAACGGATATAGATGCAGAGAACCACTTAGGAACATCATAAAAAGACTAAACTGGAAGCCATAATATATACCCAATATATACCAAAAAAAATCTCTATTTTATTTTATTAAAAATAATTTTAAAAATAAGATAAAATTGCAAAAGGAGCATGGGGCACCCTGACACATCTTGATACAAAGAATCTCTAAAGAAGCTGTTTCATTCATTTTTCTGCTGGCCATCTCCTACTCAACATGAAGCCTAGTTTGTTTCCCCAGTGAAAATCTCTGGAGAAAACTAGACTATCATTTGGGAAAACAATTAAATACTTTTGTTTAATAATTTTCAATTGAGAATAGCATTGTTGCTAGAGGTGGAGGCATGTAGAACTCTATAGAAGAGGAGACTGAAAGAGTGTGATGGAAGCCATAACGGAGGCAGCAATAGCAGGCTCAGCACCTGCAGGGTCCTGCAACTCATGGGGTTCAGGAGCTGAAAGGAGAAGTAATGGTTAGGTTTAGTGGTCAACTCGAAACTGCTTAGACTCACTGAAGAAGGCGTCTCAGTCATGCGACTGTCTAAATCAGATTAACCTATGGGGATGTCTGTGAGGGATTATCTTGATTTTCAGTTGACCAATCGCATTGTAGGCAGAATCATTTCTTAGATTGGTCCCTGAATTGCATAAAAGTGAAGAAAGACAGGTGAGCTTAAGCAGCAGTCAAGAAAACAAGGATCCATCAATATATTCTCTATTCCCTCTTGACTCTGGATGTGATATGACTAGATCTTTGAGTTACTGCCTGACTTTCCCTCAATAATATACTGCATCCTGGTATTAACCTAAATAAAGAATGCTTTAGATCTGAGTATTTTATCGCAACATCAGAACGTAAACTAGAACATACATTCTTATTATTCACATCTTATTTTTTACTTTTCTATGAAACCCAGAGGCAAGCAAGAGTTTGGTATGCTTCTGTTTCTCTCTGCATTAGTCAGAACCCAACTATTAAGGTGTGCTAGTCTTTAGTTCTACTTTAGGAAAGAAATTGACATAATTACACCTGTGGTCTGAATGAAAATGGCACTTACAGACTTAAAGAGAGTGGCCTTATTGGAATGTGGCCTTTTTGGAGTATATGTTACCTTCTTGAAGAGAGTGTGTTCCTGACTGGGGATGTAGGGCTTTGAAATTTCAGAAATTCAAGCCCTGCCTAGTAGCTCATACCTGATGTCTGCTGAACCAGATGGAGAACTCAGCTATCTCTCCATCACATTTCCTCCCTGCATCCAGCCATGGCTCCACCAGGATGGTAATAGACTAAGCCTATGAATTGTAAGCCAGACCCGATTAAATGTTTTCCTTTATTAGAATTGTGGTTATGATGTTTCTTCACAGCAATAGAACACTAAGACAGCACCCAAAATGTGATTTCTTCAATTTAACAGAATGGGGTAATTCATTAAAATTTGAAGGAGTAGTTCTACAGAAAGAAATGGTAAAGGTTTACTTGTTCCATAAAACGTATTTGAATTGTGTTGAACCTTGACTAATATATATTAATCATGCCACCTTGTAACTACTCACAATTACTCACAAAAACTACTAACTTTTTACCTAGACTTGCCTTTCCCTACCCCCACCAAAAACAACCTCATGCTCATAGACACAGAAAAGTGATTTGATCTGAATCAGAGATCTTTATATTGTGGGAATGACTATAAAATAGCATTGGTTTTTGTTTGTTTGTTGATTGGTTGGTTAGTTGGTTGGTTTATTTTGCTTCTATTTTCAGAACAGTTCTTATAGAATGTTATATGATCTTAACAACAAGTATGTAGAATATCTGTTTCACGTTCCCATGCACCAAGACTCAGTGGAATTAACTAGTTTATTTCATTAGACAAACATTTGATTTCTGATTTAAATCTGAATTCCTAATTCAGTAATTTGGGAGACTATGAGAACATTTCTTACCTTCCAACCTCTTCAATGGAAATTCCATCTGAGCTAGTTGGATTTTCTTTTGTTTTGTTTCTTTGTTTTCAATTTATTATATTTGTTTACTGTTTGTCTCTGGGCACACTCATGCCATGTGTGTAGGAAAATCAGAAGACCACAATCAAAAACTGATTCTCTTCTTCCACATACTATTGTAGAGATAGCTGGGAGTTCTGGATTGGCAGACAGTAGGAAGAATGAAACACTGGGCCTGGTTTGGGCATTTGAAATTCTAGAACCCAGGTCCAGTGACATACTTCTTCCAAAAAGACCACACCTATTCAAACAAGGCCATACCTCTTCCAAGGCCACACCTACTCCAACAAGGTCATACTTCCTAATGCCACAAACTAGTGCCCAAATACTCAAATATATGAGTCCACAAGAACCATTCCTATCCAAACCAGCACACTGGTGATATATGGCAAATGGAGCAAAACAGATATTTAAAGAATATTTCATTTAAACACAAAAGAATATAACTCCTTCTCAGCATGTCATGGAACTTTCTCCAAAATTGGCCCCATACTTAGACATAAAGTAAGTCTCAACAGATAAAAGAAAATTGAAATAATACACTGTAATCTGTCTGAACACCACAGATTAAAGCTGAATATCAACAAAATTAGAAACAAACAAACAAAAAACAGCTTACAAACACCAAAAAAATGAACAACTCACAACTGAATGAAATACAGGTTAATTTCAAAACTAAGATAGAAATTAAAACTGAGAAAATGAATGCACGACCTACCCAAATGTACAGGACACAATAAAGGCAATCCTAAGAGGCAAGATTTTAGATATAACATTAAACACCTTCAGTAAAAAAATTGGACAGGTCTCATACTAGTAACTTAATACCTAACCTGAAGTCTCTAGAAAAAAAATCACAACCAAAAGGAGTACATAGCAAGAAATAATCTAACTCACGGCTGAAGTAGATAGAATAGAAACAAATAAATAAGAAATATAAATGGTCAGTCAAACAAAAATGTTGATTCTTTGAGAAAATCAACAAGATTGATACACTAGGAAGTAAAAAAATCTGCATTAACAAATTTAGAAAGGAAAAGGGGGACATAACAACAGGTATTGAAGTAATCCAAAGAACCATAAGAACATACCTTCAAAACCTGTACTTCACCAAATTGGAAAATATAAAATAAATGGACAATTACCTTGATATATAGCAATTACTGAAGTCAAATAAAGGTAAGATAAGCAATAGATCTATAACCTATACTCATAGCTCTAAAAATTAAAAATAAAAAATAAAAAAGAAGCTATAATTATCAAAGTCTATCAACACAAAATGAATGCTCAGGAACAGATGGTGTTAATGCAGAATTCTACCAGACATTTATAAAAGAGTTAATGTCAATATTCCACAAAATAGGAACAGAAGGAACATTGGCCAGTTTGTTTTATGAGGCCACAGTTACCCTCATACTCAAACTACATAATGACAAAATAAAGAAAAAACACTTATAGATCAATATCCCTTATAAACATAGGTGCAAAAATAAAACACTTGAAAACTAAATTTATGAATACATCAAAAATATTATTCACCATGTTCAAATAGGCTTTACTCCATAGATGTAGGATGCTTCAATATACTTAAATCAATAAACATAATCCACCATATAAACAGACTAAATGACAAAGAAACACATGATCATCTCATTAGATATATAAAAGGCCTTTGACCAAACCCAAGACATCTTCATGGTAGAAGTCCTGCTAAGATTAAGGATACAAAGGACATAATAAAGGCAGTTTATATCAAGATCATAGCCAATATCAATTTAAGCAGAGAGGAAATCAAAGCAATCCCACTAAAATCAGGAACACGACGAGGCTGTCTACTCTCTCCATACCTCTACAATATAGCACTTGAATTTTAGCTCAATTCATAAGGCAACTGAAGGAGATCGAGAGGATAGAAATTAGAAAGCATGAAGTCAAAGTATAATCATTTTCAGGTGTTGTGAGAGCATATATAAATTATTCTAAAAACTCCTATAGCAAATAAACACCTTCAGCAATGTAGCAGAATACAAAATTGATTCACAAAAATCAGTAGCCCTCCTACATACAAATGACAAACATATGGATAAAGAAATTGGGGAAACAATTCTTTTTATAATAGCCTCAAATAATTTAAAACACCTTGGGGGAAGCTCTATTGGAGTAAATGAAAATTTTGGATTACAAAGACTTTGAAATAAGAAATTAAAGAAGATATCAAGAGATGGGAAGATCCCCCATGCTCATGGATCAGTGTAATTAATATAGTAAAGATGCCTCTCCTACCAGAAGCAACCTACTGATTCAATGCAATTAATCTCCATCAAAATTATAATACAATTCTTCCTAGACTTTGAAAAGTCAATTTTTACTTTCATTTGAAAACACACAAAACAAAACAAAGCAAAGCAAACACAAAATTGAAAACAAACAAACAAATAAACAAAAAACAGGATGGTTAACGCAATTCTAATTCCAGATAGTAAAAGAAGGGGTGAAATTATTACTAACCCAGATTTTAAGTTCTACTATGGAGATAGTAGTAATAGAAACATGGTATTGACACAAAAACAAACATTGCAAACCCAACATAAATCCACTTACCTACAGATGTCTGGGGTTTGATAGAGAAGCCACACGTACACACTGGAAAAAACAACCAACATCAAACTAAATGGAAAGAAACTCTAATCAATTCCACTGAAGTCAGGAACAAGTTTGTCCATTCTCTCCAAACCAATGGGGTTGGTTAAACTGGAATACTGCATGTAAAAGAATCCAAAGAGAGCCATACTTATTGATCTTCACAAAACTCAACTACAAACGGATCAAGGTCCTCAATGTCAAAACAGATACTGAATACCACAGAAGAGAAAGTGGGAAATAGACTTGAACTCATTGGCACAGAAAAAGGCTTTCTGAACAGAACACCCTTAGCACAGGCACTAAGATCAGCAATTAATCACTGGGACCACATAAGACTGAGATACTTCTATAAGACAAAGGACACCATCATTTTAACGAAGTGGCATCCTAAAGAGTGGAGAAAGCTTTTTTACGAACTCCATATTTGATAGAGGGTTAATAGGAAAAAACTAGATTTCAAAAAAACAAGCCTAGTAAAGATGGGGTACAAGTTTAAACAGAATTCTTCAAACAGGAAATTCAAATACTTAAAAAAAGAAAAACTAAACTAAAAGACATTTTCAATATCCTTAGCCATAGGATATTGTGTAACAATATTTTTTCCTAGGGAGACATAACACACATGTCTACTCACCTCAGATATGTAACCCAGGAGAGACCAAAATACATACACCATCTAAGTCTAATTTTGTAAACAAGTAAGTTTTATGGGGGTTACTTTCAAGAATATGAATGAGTAGTAACACACAGGAACATAAATTACTCAAAGACAGATATTTCACCAAACACCACCCCAGCATAGGTGACAGATCACAGAGCTAGGAACCAGAAGCACACTATACAACCCAAATGCAGATCACCGAGTTAGAGAATGTCCTTTCTGATCCCTCAGTTGATCTAAACGTCTTCCAGGAAGCTCATCTGGTTTCTACCTCTTCCAGGAAGTTATGATGTTCTGAGAGACTTCATTGTTGCTTGGCTCTGCTGTGTTTGAAAAGGACTCTCATATTTTATTGCTTATTCTGGCAGATACCTAGTGATTTTGGTCAGTTTTAGCGACTTCCTGAAGCTATTTTGAGTTATTTACCTTTCTGCTTTAAAGATCTTCCTGCAGGGTTTAATGTTCTAATTTCTGGGGAAACTGTTGTACAAAACAGGATAATGCAAATCATAACTACTTTGAAATTTATTTTACAGCAATCAGAATGTCTAAGATCAAGAAAACAAATGACATCTCATAGTGGTGAGGATGAGGAGTAAGGGGAACACTCGTCCATTGCAGGTGGGAGTAAAACCTTGAACAGCCACTATGAAAATCAGAATGGTGGTTCTTCAGGAAGATGAGAATTGATCTACCTCAAGATCTACCTATACCACTCTTGGGCATATACCCAAAGGATACGTCATCCTACAGCAGATACATTTGTTCAGTCATGCTTATTACTGCTCTATTCATAATGGCTTGACTTTGGAAACAACCTAGATGCCCCTCAACAGAGGAACAGATAAAGACAATTCTGTACATTTGCACAAATATGAAGGAAACATGAATGAACTCACCAGATAATGAAGGAGACAGTAACTCGGCTAGAAATCTCCTGTCATCAAATGAAACTTCTAATACTGGGACTGGGCTACATTTAATGGAGTTGTTGACCAGAGTGGACCTATAGCAATCCCCAAACCAACCAGGCTGTGGCAAAGTCTTTTTGTCAGGTTGCTCTCTACAAACTGACAACAAATCTCCATTACTGAAGACAATACACAACTTATTTAACCTAGAGAATTAAAGTTGGTGCCTACATAAGAACTTTCTTTCCATATGCTAGCATTTTTGGTACAGGAAGGTACTCTGTATACTACCAAAGGGGGAATGAAGACCAATCTAGATAAAATCCCTTTGAACTACAAGAGGATATTGCCTACAAAATACATTCATGCAAGTGTGGTACAAAGCTTATGGGCATATCGAACCAATATCTGATTTGACTTAAGGGCCATTGAAGCAGGAATGGCAGGGCTGCCTCTCTGTAAATGCGATGGGCCACACAGCCACAAAAGCATCTCCTGCAACAGGACCTAATTGTAGACTGTTTGAGAGACCAAGGATTGCTGGTGCAGACAATGCCAGCCAATCAGGAACTGCTGTTTAGAAGAGATGCTTTCTTAGGACCAATAGGGCATAAGTAGAGAGTATTAAAGGAGCTTGCAGCAGTGATCAGATGAGCTTGCTGTGGCATTTCTCACCTGCTCCTGGAGTCTGTGTCATTGACTCTGCATGACCTCATCCCCCACCTGCAAGAGCAGGTAGGGTCACGTAGTGAGTAGTCTGGGCACAGGCAACAGCCCACTCTTCAATATGGATCCCATATTTGATACTGCTTTTGTGACCAAACACTTAAGACTAGATAGGTCACAGACCCATGGATAAACCAAGTACTATTGTCCTGCTACAGAAACTTAGCAATAAAATGAGTCCTGATGACTTTCTGCTATGGCCATATTTAAGTGTTTCACTGAGCCATCATCAGAGAAGCTTCCTCCTGCAGCAGATGGTAACCAATTCAGAGACCCATAGTTGGATATTACGCAAAGAGTGAAATACATTGAAACACTCAGCCCTAAACAAGATTGAAGTATCCATCAAATCCCTCTCCTCAGGACCCAGGGAACTCCACAAAAGAGGAAGTAAAAAGAGTATAATATTCAGTGGGGTTAGAGGACATGGAAAACTCAAGGCCTTCTAAATCAACATGATCAAAGCTCATAGAAACTCATTGAAGCTGAGGCAACCTGCACAGGGCCTGAAGGGGTTTGTACCAGATTGGGTTCTAGAGCTGAAAGGGCATACACTTGCCCTCCTCCCAAATCCAGACAATACCTTCAATTGATAAACACTTGCAGATGAAAATTTCATTTTCTCCATGCAAGTCTCACGGGTGAAACAAATTACTCTTAACTGTAGACTGCATCCCCAGCAGCAAACACCAACCGAAAATTAACTCGATGTCGTCCTTGGAGGTTCCTTGGCTCATAATGCCACATGAAGGCCTTTTCTTTTTCCTTTTATTATTTTGTTATATTTTCTCTTATTATTTTTCTCTTTTTATTTGTCCTATTTATACACATTCTTTTCCTTTTTACACTACAGGTCCTTCACGTACGGATTTATGGCTTTCAGGTTAGTGTTTTTATGAAATTCCTAGTTATGTGAACTAGTTTGTTTCTTATTCTTTTCTTGGGCTCTATTTTATCTGTCTATTTTGTCCAATTCCAATATGTTAGGGTTGGTTTTTTTTTACCACATTATATGTTGCTTTTTATTATCCTTTAGCAAACAATTTGTTTTCTAATGAGAGGCAGAAAGGGAGTTAATGTGGATAGAATTGGAAATGGGAAGTAACTGAGAAGAGTACAGACAGGAGAAACTAATATTATCTAATATTATGTGAGAAAAAATCTAATTTTAATAAAAGAAAAAATAATATCACATTTTCAACTGATCATCCAACAATTGGTGGAAAAATCACAGTTAACTATAACTTAGAAATGACATTGTTTAATCCAAAATTGCAAAAAAAAAAAAAACTTGACAGAGAATAAATCAATGTCTCTGGTAGAAGACAGAAATAAATTTTACATCATGATTTTTTTTATAATTTTCAAAGCTTTTCTCCCTTTCTAGTCAGTTATGAGACTGACATTTCTGCACATGCTGTTATTTTTAGATAAGAGCATCAAAATAATTTTTAATATGTAAGGTTTTTTCCATCATTTCACTTCAATGGTTTCTAAAGCTTAAGCTTCTGTCTATAACTTCAAGGTCATTGGTATTAACTTCATGGTCCTTAAAACCATGCAGGATTAAAGAACCAATTCCATTTGTTCTGTGGTCAGCCTTGCTAAACAACATCTTTATGACCTTTTTAATATTGCATCAAAAATGTTCTCCCCGAGATGGGAAAGTAGCTTCTCCCTTAAAGTACTTGCTATATAAACAGGAGGAACTGAGTTTGGATTCCCCTAAACCCATGCAAAAACCCAGACCCAGTGGCAAATGCCTGCAATCTCAGGGCAGGGAAGGCAGAGACAGTGGCATCCCTGGGGCCCACTGGCCAATAATTCTTGCTGACCTGGTGAGCTCTAGGTTCAGTGAGGATCTGTGTCTCAGGAAATAAGGTCAGGGTTAATTCTCAATTGGATGTAGCCGAGAATTGTCTGATAGGAAATCCTCCACTGAGGGATTGTCTACATCAGATTGGTCTGTGGGAGATTTTCTTAATTATTAATTGATGTAGGAGAGATGATCTCTATGTGGGCAGCACCATTTCCTAGACAGATAGCCCTGGCCTCTCCAAGAAAGCTAAGTAAGCATGACACTAGAAGTGAGCCACCAAGGTTGCTGCAGGTGAGTCCCCTCATTAGAAGTAAAGTTAGACGGAACAGCAGTTAATCCCGCCTTTCAAATTCCTGGTTGAGTTTCTGCCCTGACTCCTCCCAGTGATGGACTGTGATTTGGAAGTGTGAAATGAAATGTATCCATTCTCGACCAGGTCTCATTTGATCAGTGTTTCGTCAGAGCAGCAGAAAGCAAAGTAGAACAGAGCAATCAAGAAAGACCCCTGGCATTGACTTTTCATGTACACGCACAGGCACACGCACATGAGCCAGAACATGTAGATGTATATGAAGTGGCTTCCCAGGGCAATTTCAAACCTTAGCCACATGCATTGTATCCTAGATCAAGATGAGGGGAAGAGAGGCTCTTACCCCAATCACACCAGCAGTCTGACTCAATGCTTACAATACGTTTCTGAAAATATAAAAAACAAAATGGCAAAACCAATAAGCAAATCAACTGTGAGAACATTCTGGACATGATGCTTAATGCAAATTGCCAACTCAACAATATCTAAAGCCGCTGAAAAGCATACCTTTGAAGAATTCTCTAGATTCTATTAATTGTGGTAGTAAGTCTTGCTGCAAAATGTGGGCAGAATCACTCCCTATGCTGAGGACTAGAGTGTATAAAAAGGGGGAAATTAGCTCAGCACCAGTGCTCCACTCTCTCTGCTCTGAGACTGGTGATGCAGGGTGTCCAGCTTCCTCCCATTCCTGCTGCCATCCTTACCCACCATAAGTGTCTGTGCCCTCAATGATAAGCCAAAATAAACTCCTCCTTCCTTAAGTACCTTTTCCAGATGTTTTGTCATGGCAACAAGAAAAGTAACTATAACACAGTCACAATATTTTCAAAGTGTTTAGAAGCACCACACTAAAAAGATAAGATGTCTAAATTTGTAACTAATTTTAATGTAAATTTTTACTTTCTACACCCTATCCAACTCTCAGAATTTGAGAGGAAGCACAAGAATATAAGGGAATATTAAAAGGCAATACAGCCACTACTGCAAATCTGCTTTAGAGATTAAATCATGATCCTATAGATTTCTCCTGATGCAGACTACATCTCCAGTAAGATGCATATATTCTGCATACATTCCATCTAACAGCCTGGATGCTGGCTGGAATGTTAGAGGATGCTGAGCTTCTGAAGATACCTACAGCATCTACTAGCAGGAGGCAGGTTACCATGCAACTCAATCCATAGGCATGCACACATTCAGAAATTTGCATGCTAAAGAGATGCCTTAGAGATTGTTCTTACACAGAAGCTGAGACTGGTTCCCAGCACTCTCATCAGATGACTCCCACCATATGTAACTTAAGTTCCAAGAGAAATGATCCCCTCTCCTGGTCTTTCCTGCACTAACCCATACGCCTCAAAAATACACAAATAAATAAATGAATGAAAGAAATTACTACACAAGAAGAAAAATGAAACTGTAAGAAGCAGCAGAAACTTTGCAGCCAGTGTGGCAGGGTTTAAGTTACATGAGGAGTGCAGTTATGAACCAGCACTTCCCAGATTTGACAGAGGATCAGAATGACTGTCAGTTATAACTGAAATACTGACCTGTAGGTGATTTTGGATGGTTCTTAGAAGCCTTTACCGTTAAAGTTCATCTTTTCACTAATGCTACATCTAATTCTTTTGGGGTTTTGTTGTTGTTCTTTTTGTTGTGGTTTGTTTATTTATATGTTTGGTTGGTTGGTTTCTCTGTGTAGCCCTGGTTGTCCTGTAACTAACTATGTAGATCCAATTGGCCTCAAATTCAGAGATCCATCTGGCTCTGAGTACTGGGATCAAAGGAGTGCACCACTACCACTCAGCTACCCATAGGTAATTTTTACGCTCAGATATCTCTGACAAGACCGTGAGTGGGTATACCCTCCCAAAGGCAAGAGAAGGGCTGAAAACTCTTATTCAGTCACATCTTATATAAGGCATGGAAGGTCTCATACTTCACCTCAATAAATTATTGTCTTTATTTTTACAAATGAATACATCACTGAGACTTGAAATCAGTTCACAGTGTCACCGGAAGAAAAAAAACCAGGACTTATACTCTTCTGCTCATCTTCCAATTTTCAAAGAATTATTATTATTGGCAATGTTGTAATTGGTACTTTGGCACTAGAAACTGTAGCCAGAGTCTCCACCCTCCTATACTCAGCCTTCTCCTGTGTTTGAAGCATGTTTTATTTATAAAAATATTTACTTTTTAATTGTGTGTGGAGAAGTTCAAGTATAAGTACACATCCCTGAAGAGTTTAGAAGAGAGTGTTAGATCTCCTGGAAATGGAGTTATACACTTCTGTGAGCAACCAGGGAAGGATGCTGGGAACCAAACTTAGGTCCTATGCAAGAGCAGCAAAGGATCTTAACAACTGTGCATTCTCTTTATCCCTCTAGACATACTTTTGACTCTGTCACTATTAATTCTTATGATGCAATTGAGGGGAAAATATATCATTTGGCATAACTAATTTTAAATGTTCTTCTTCAGAAACCTACCTAGATTATTAAATTGAAAATGCGTGTAGCCTTCAGATGACTGTCTGTGGTGTTGATTATCAACAGAGAAGTATTGTCATGCATGTTGGAAAGGTCTCATTGTGTGTATTGAAAATCTCATCATCTATTGCCAGTCAGAGCTGAAGCAGTCTGATTTTCTTGCTGGCAGGCCATTTATCACTTCTCCTGGCCATCAATAATTGATTAGGGAGATTAGACTTGGCACAATGCAGATCAGCCTGGTTCATCAACAAGGAATACAGTTTGTGTCAGAATGTGGTAACCTTCACATCCTCTGCTAACTGGAGTTTGATTGACTGTCTGGGGATTTTTATTTGTTCGTTTAGCCTCAGAAAAAAAGAGAAAACGTTGAAAAACAGGGAAAAGAGTCACCTGTTTCAGCTCTAGGATGATTTGTGCCTCAAAAATCTGCTTTGTATCCTGATTTCTCTCCCCATCAAAGTGATACCAAGATTATGCAGATTGGAAAGCCAGTCCCTAAGTCCCAGGATCTCTTTATATGTCTCTGTCTCTCCTGTCTCTCTCTGTATCTCTGTGCATCTCTCTGTGTGTCTGTGTCTGTCTGTATCTCTCTGCCTTTCTGTATCTCTCCCCCTTTCTCTCCTCTCTGCATATATGGAGCTCAATGGATTACTTAGGATGTCACTCCTCAAGCACCATTCACTTACATTTGAAGGTGGGCAGAGTCTCTCAACAGTCTGAGGCTCAGCAAGTAAGCTAACCTAGCTTACAAACGAGCCCCCAGGTGGCCCCATTCATCTTCCTTGAGGCACTGGGATTGCATAAGCACATTACCATGCCTGGATTATTTTTTAAACAAATTTTTATGTGTATCTGTGTTTTGTATGTGTCTCTGTGGCATGTCCATGCCATGGAATTGGAGCTACAGATGTTTGTGAAATTCCATATGTATGCTGGGAATCGAGCCTCACTTATATGTTTATCCAAGTTCTGGGAATTGAATTTAGGTCCTCATCCCTATATAGTAAGTGCCTTACTGACTAAGCCATCTCCCACTGTATTCTCAAAGCAGGACTTCCGGGTCTAATTAGAGGTTCTAGGAATGGCAGACAGACTCTTAGACTGATTGCTTTTTCCTATTAGTGCCAGCAACTTTTCTCTCACCTCCATTTCTACAAAACTCAACTTGCAAAGTCGAACACATTCTCTAAAATATGCACAGGCTAGCCACATTGATTATGGGCTCTTAACATGCTGCCCCTTCAAGACACTTTGGGGCTTTTTGGTCCTGGTTCCTTTTCCAAATTTTTTACATTTAATTTTATGTATGCATTTGGGTCTGTGCATACACGGGTAAATAGGGCGTGTGTGAAGGCCAGAAGAGGTAGTTCAATCACCTGGCACTGGAATCGCTGGTGACTGTGAGCTGCCCAGAGTGGGTGCAGAGAATCGAATCAGGATACTCTGCAGCAGTGGCTCACACTGTTAAGCACCGATCTACCTCTCTAATCCTTTTCGTCCTGATTATTGTCTCATGAGAAGATGAAGCATAGAGGTGTAGCTTTTGTCTGCTGCTTTTAGTTCTGCAGGTAGACCTCATATTTCTCTCTTCCGTTATTTGTTATTTGTATGCATCAGAAACTAGCACCTTCATGTCACCCCTTCTAAGCACAAGCATCACCCACTGCCTCTTCTCAATGCTAGAAGACCAACTGATGGCTTTTTCACAAGACTAACCTTTCTGTGGTTATATGAAGAAGGATGTAAATAACATTGATTATAGGTAATTCATTTTCTCCTCCTGAAGACTTACATTCTGTCAATATATGGAGGGGGGCAGATTGATAATAATCTGTTAGTTATGGAATCGGTTGGTGATTTTTTTAAGGAAAAGATTTCTCAACTTTTGTGAATGTGGGGGATGTATATGCTTACACATTTGTGCATGTGCATATGTGGGTGGTAGGTACATATATGTATGTTCATATGGAGATCAAACATCAATGTGTGGTGTCTTCCTTAATTGTTCACTCATTGTGTCTAGAGCTAGACTGACTGGCCAGGAAACTCCTAGGATCTTCCTGTCTCAGTTCCCCCAGTGCCCCACTGTCCAGTGCACAGGCTTGTGCTGCTGTGCCTAGATCTTTAGGTGGATGCTAGTGACTGAATTATGTCCCTGTGATTGCATGGCAGATCCCTTACTGACTGAGCCAGCTCCTAAGTCTCTTCCAGATATCTTTATATTCCTGACTCTTACATATCTTTCTACTACCCCCTTTCAGAAGGCCTAGGAGAGGCTGAGGCCTCAATACCAAACTCACTCAGGAAAGATCAAAATTAACTGCTGGAGTTCAGTGATATCTATCCCAACCTCAGCAAAAAATGATCCTGTTGTCTAAATCATATAAAAGAAAGGCTTTTCTCCTTTCAGAATATGCACCTTTAGAAAATTGAACAGATTTTTGAACTATTAGAATGCCCCTGGCTTTCAGAATATTTTTCCATCCTCTGAAGAAGGGACTTATTTCATTACTTCCCTTTGTGGTCCATGTCACTACAGTGTAAGAAAGGGCCTAAGCTGGCTCTGTCTCCTCCTGGCCCATGAATACTCTTTAGAAACATAGAAATGTGCATCCCTAGGTGGCTTCGACTCAGTCTCTCCCCTCTCTAACTTCCAGCTCTGTGGAGATTAGAACAGAAATCACATTTAATTGTCCTGCGTTCTCAACATACTTTAGACAGTGATATTTTCTCCTATCTTTAATGAAATTGAAAGTGTTAAGAAACAATTTTTATAGGTAGTTCTGGGAAAACTAAATTAAATGTATGTGAAGTTTATTCCAAGTATTATCCAATAAAAATTATTGGTTTTTATTTATGAGTTCCCACCACTTAGCAAAACTGAGATTGTTGAACTCAATGGCACAGCACTTGACTTGAAAGTATTCATTGACTTGTAAGGAATACTCAGTTGAAAATCTTAAGAAACTATTTCTTACTTGTAAGGAATGGAAGATTGTGGCAAACAAAATACAATCATATTTGATTGATGATCCTACATAGGACCAGTTCTTATTTAACACAAAGCAAAAGGTGGTGACGTGAAAGAGAAGTCCTTTGGGAGGAATCTGTAAGAAAGAAGTGGGTGGAAGAATGAGTTAAAGAACAACGGTGGGTAGAAGCCTCCATGCAGAAGGTACATAGATACATTCCCAAAACCAGAAAAGGTTAAGAAACATGTATACAAAGCTGGACAATACTCTATGTGGTCAAACATAGGCTTACAATCCAATTCCACTTATTCTCCTGCTGGCTGAGCCATAAAATGAATTGAAAATGTAGGGACAAATATCCTTAGCCACCTTATTTAGAAGGAGTCCCTAGGATGTCTTTCAATTATCAGGCAGCTAAGTAATGGGGATTCATGCAATGGATGTTATTCACTTCAGTGTTGGAAGAACATTGCTAATGTACACAGGATACTTATGGATGACCAAAGATTGATTAAGAAGATTGTAATTGTAGTGTATACATACTACACAAAGATGAATGAGGACCAATAAAGAAATTGCAATTGAATGGTTCAATTTATATAACACCCAAAAAACTTGCAGGATAGAAGTATATTCCTGGCTGATAAGAGTTTGGAAAGATGCACTAAGGAAAAAGGAGGCCTAATGGTTTAATGAATAAATTAATTCATTGTGTGTGTGTGTGTGTGTGTGTGTGTGTGTGTGTGTGTATGCATGTATGCACCGTGATCCAAGTGTAGAGCTCAAAGCAAACCCTGTGGAAGTCAGTCTTCTCCTTCTACCATGTGGACTTTGGAGATTAAATTCAGGTCACCAGAAGTGGTAGCAAGTACCTTTTTCTACTGAGGTATTTTACCTGACCACAAAGACAGTATGTAAGTTTACTTAAAAATGTATGTCACTGTTATTATGGGAAATATAGATTACACAATTGTCAACACCCATGGAACTCTGTAACAAAAATAACTGTATATGAAAAATGAAATCAAGCAATAGTAAGGGGATTACACAAGGAAAAATACTGTTTCCAAAAAATCTTGAACTAACTTTACTGGAGAAGCTTCTGCTGTGGATCATTTGGGAACAGTGATTTTGCAGAAATAAACAGAGTAAAATAAGATGGTGTGCAGACAAATCACAGTTATGTCATAATTGATACAGTTGTGTCTCATGGGAGTATGAGTTAGAAATCCTAAGACTTTTATACACATGTACTGAGGCTGAAAAAATTATAAATAGGACATGGCAGGAGAAACATTGGTAATCTTACCTCTAAAGACAGAAATGGCAGATAAGCAAGGGCAAAGGCAGGAGACCATGAGTAAATATAAGTTCATCAGTATGAACTCTTTCCTAGACACTTCGGAATCAGAAGGATAGGCAAAACTCACCATAGTCATGTGTTTATAAGCAGATCTGTACTTAAACTGAGTGAGTATGCAAGGACACATAAGGAGAAAGAACACAGAAGGTGGCCAGGTCTTGATTGCTGCTATCATTCTTGAATAAAAGACAACAGCCTCCTCTGGGTGTTAGGACTCAAAGCAGAAATATGTCAAATCATGAAACATCTCATAGTGCCAGAAAACAAAGAAGTTACCAAGATAAATGGCCTTAGTAAACAGCCAAAAGGAGTTCTCAATAACCAGAGTGGGAATATCATGGGTTCCTGGAATCCAATTACAGGTCCTTTTGCTTATTCAGTAATTACTTTATCAACTGGCCCACATTTTGCTTTGTAGTATTCTAATTAATTAATTGTAATTGTCTCAAAACTAAATTTATATGAAAAAGTAAATATTATTATACTTCTGTGATTTTCTTTCCCAAATTCATAATCTAAACTTACTACAATATCACACAAAGTCAAGTTGAGGGCAATCTACAAAATGTTAGACCATTATTCCTCAAGTTTATCAAAAACAGGGATATCTTCAGTAACTCTTACCCTCTTAAGTGCGCCAAGGACACAACAGGTGAACACAGTATTTTGCTAGATAGAATTGTAGATCAAAGAACAAATCAACAAAATAACACATCGGCAAAGGGAAAACTAATGATCTACAAATACATCATAAGTTGCGTTAAGCTAGCTAGTAGGAATGCAATATAAATATAGTAACATAATTTTAGTTATGATAGTTGCCCTATGCAAATGTTAAGCACTAACAATGGAATTATTTAAGAAATATTATAGAGTCTCTAGACATAATTATAGAAACTTTTCCCTGTTTCTTAAATTATCTCAAAATTCAACACTAAAATTTATAGATTACTGACAGGAGAGCTGTTGTGTAGCAACTTCCTATGTGCTGAAATATCCTGTTCAGGAATGAATCTTATTGAGTCAGGAATTTCTAAAAGAAGGCTTATTAAGATCCTGGATGTAGACAACCCAAAGGACTCAGAAAGTACCTGAAACTGATTAAATGCACAAAATCCTTCCCTTCCTATGTGCAAAGTAAGGACGGCCAAGGAGACTCAGACCAGTCAAAATACCTGGATGAGTCTCTGAATTTTTAAATTTTCTACAAGTTGTGCAAAGATGCCCAAGGTTCCTGCTTTTATGAGTCTTCTCCTGTGTTGGGTGGTTTTTTTGGTGATGCAGGTACCTTTGAGTCATTCATGTTCCAGCAAATAACCTCTCACCCAAAAAGTCCTGTAAGCAATCACAGTAAACTCATTGGTTCATAGAGCTGTAATTTATTTGTGTTGTTGCTTAGGATCTTAGAGATCCTTTTCCAAATCGGTTCTTAGAGTGGTCAGAAAAGCAGGTGAAACATGACCTTAAGGCTAATGGATTGCAGTACCTAAAGAAAGATTCTTTGAAGGAAACCAGATTCTTACCTGAGGAAAGGGATCCAATGAACAAATACACTTGGCGAAAAGATAATGACATATTTCAATTTTTGAATGTATTTGTTAGAACTAATCATGAACAAGTTGCAGGTTGTGATTTCATAAATCAACTCTAAGATACAAATTCTATTGCTTCATTTTTTGTGTCGTAGTCTACTTGTAACAGTTGCCACAGTATGTAAAACACCTTTTCTTCATTAAATGAGTCCTCAGCTAGTCAAAATCCAGGTTGGAAATATCTGTTACATTATTTCATGCGAAGAGAATGTGATATCGTGTTTTTTTTTCTTTTCAAAGTATTCAAATGTTCAAAATTCGGTGATACAAATAGAGTAATGCACTTTAAAACCATACAGTATTTTTAACAGGCATATAATCAGAGAAAATATTCAAATAGCTAAGAAATGTTCATGATAGGTCATTAGCAGAATGCAAGATTCAAGTGCCAATGAAATCTGCTCCTACCTTAAAATTGCACAGTATTTGTGAAGTACTGAAGATTTGGAACTCACACTTACAGTTTATGGCAATTGCAAAAATCAAATTGGTAATTTCTCTAACATTTTCATGCAATTAATTTATTTTTGCTTCTTCCTCACTCATTGTTGCTATCATTGCAGAGGATGTACCTTCCATTTTAGTATTCAGCAGAACTGGAAACACAAAAAATTCTAGTCACATTTCTGATTTCAGAGGCAATGATTTTAGACTATTACCATTAATAACTTTTCTCTGCATCATTTATGAGGTCTATCTAATTTCCTTTTATTGCTTTTTTTTTTTATTTGTTTGTCTGTTTTCTGAATTTTAGTGAAGAGTGGAGACTGGAAGTTTTCAATTGCATTATTAAGAAGACCACATGTTTTTCTATTTAGCTTTTGATAGCTAGTTTTAATGATCAACTCACTATAATCTAGAATGGGAAAAGTATCATTAATGAGTTGTGTAGGAGATTGTCTTAGTTGACGTAATTGATGTTTGAAGACCCAGCTTACTGAGTTGTGAAATTTCTGGGCTTGGGCTCTAGGCAGGATAGGTAAAGAAAGCTAGGAGCACTAAGCATGTATGAATACACTCTTTCTTTTAAGGTCCTTCTTCCTTGCTTTCCTGGCTATGATAGACAGTAACCTGGTCTTCTGAACTAAAGTAAGTCTTTTTCACATAGGTTGCTTTTCATCATAGCAACAGGAGTTAATGATAAGCTTTTTTCCCAGTAGGTTTAGGTATAAGTGCCATACATTAACAGATAGAAATCAAGAGAAGGATGAGAATGGATGAATCCAATCTCTTGGAATGATGGTAGACACCAGCTCAGCTGTGTCCTTGATTTCCAAGATTTTTATACCATGTGCTCTAAAGGAGGAAACTCAGTCTTTGAAATAGTAGCTTAAACTTGAAAAGCCCCAGTAGAAGGATGAAAGCAAGAAAAAAAATCAATGTGAACAGCAAAATACTTACAAGATAAAGGCCTCAAATAGGTCTGATGAAAACTAGAAAAACAGAATTTTGAGATATTTTGCATGCATCCATTCCCCAAATACTTGTGGAGCATCTTTCATAGGCTTAATTCGCCATTGTATGAATTTCATAATGGCAGGCACGTTCTAATCTCCAATGGGGTATGCACTCTAGCAGAATTACTAAGACAATATAGGAGCAAATAAAAGTAACTCATAATTTTAAAAGTACACTTTGTAATCCTGGATGTTCTGGAATTCACTATGTAGGCCATTCTGGCATTAAACTTATAAGTGATCCTCTTTTCTCTACTCCCAGAGTGTTAAAGCTTTGCGGTTGAGAGAATATGTATTCTTTCTCTCTTTCTTTCTTTCTTTCTTTCTTTCTTTCTTTCTTTCTTTCTTTCTTCCTTTCTTTCTTTTCTGGAGCTGGGGACCAAACCCAGGGCCTTGTACTTGCTAGGCAAGCGCTCTACCACTGAGCTAAATCCCCAACCCCCAATATGTATTCTTTCAAGAGCATCACAAAGGCACAGAGGACAGTAAATATGAAAGACAACATACTTAGGAAACAAAACCATGATGATAAGACAGGAAGCAAGCCTGGTTAACAGGGTGATTAGGGATGCAGGGAGACTCCTCTCTTCATAATACTTCTAAAATAAAGTAATTAGTGACTGGAGAGATGGATCATCAGTTAAGGCCACTTACTACTTGCCTTAGTCACTGTTCTATTGCTGTAAAGAGACACCACAACGAACACAATTCTTATAAAGGAAAGTGCTTAATTGTGCCTTACTTATAGTTTTAGAAGTTTAGTCTATTATCACCATGGTAGAGAGCACAGTGGTAAGAAAAGTGCTGTATACGTTGTTAAGAGCTAAATCCTGCCAAAGAAGAGAGAACTGAGTCTAGCATAAGCTTTAGAAACCTCAAAGTCCATCACTAGTGAAACATTTCCTCTAACAAGACTACACCTATTCCAATGAGGGCACACATCCTGATCCTTGTAGTCCTTTCAGAGTTTTACCACATGATGACCACACATTCAAATATACTAACTTGGGGTGATCATTTTTATTCAAACCATCACACTGTTTTATCAGAGTATCAGAGTTCAGAACCAAGCATCCACAACAGGAGATTCACCAACAACTGTAATCCCAGCTGCAAAAGAACTGATGACACCCCTGCACACACACCCCTACACACACACACACACACACACACACACACACACACACACACAAACTTTCTTGTATTTGTATACTATGTAAGTCATTATATATACTATATTCAAAGGGAAAATTTGTCTGTCTTCATAAACCTGAGTATGATGTATACAAATGAACCTGTTATGTAAATGTATCCCTACTAATTAAGCACTCAGCTTTGAGGTTGTATATATCAGATTCAAATCCAGGTTCCTCTACTCACATATATATTAATATCTGTTATCTCAATAGATCTCTGTTTTCTGCTCTGTCAGATGGGGATAATAATAAAGCCAGCTCACTGGTTGGTGTAGAGTTTATGGATGATTGTGATATAATCAAAGCATAACTGGTGTACTTGCTGGCTTTGTGTCAACTTGACACAAGCTAGTGTTATCTCAAAGGATGGAGCCTCATTTGGGGAAATGCCTCCATGAGATCCAGCTGTAATTTTGTCAATTACTGATCGATGTGGGAGGGCCCAGCCATTTTGGTTGCTACATCCCTGGACTGGCAATCTTGTGCTCTATAAGAAAGGAGGCTGAGCAAGCCACTAGAAGCAGGCCAGCACTCCTCCATGGCCTCTACATCAGCTCTTGCCTCCAGCTTCCTGTTCATTTGAGTTCCTGTCCTGATTTTCTTCAAAGATGAACAGCAATGTAGAAGTATAAGCAGAATAAATGTTTTCCTCCACACTTTGCTTTTTGGTCGTGGTGTTTGTTGCTGCAATAAAAATCCTGAGATTTCACCTTACACCAGTGAGAATGGCTAAGATCAAAAAATCAGGTGACAGCAAATGCTGACGAGGATGCGGAGAAAGAGGAACACTCCTCCATTGTTGTTGGGGTTGCAGACTGGTACAACCATTCTGGAAATCAGTCTGGAGGTTCCTCAGAAAATTGGACATTGAACTGCCTGAGGATCCAGCTATACCTCTCTTGGGCATATACCCAAAAGATGCCCCAACATATAAAAAAGACACGTGCTCCACTATGTTCATAGCAGTCTTATTTATAATAGCCAGAAGCTGGAAAGAACCCAGATGCCCTTCAACAGAGGAATGGATACAGAAAATGTGGTACTTCTACACAATGGAATATTACTCAGCTATCAAAAACAATGACTTCATGAAATTTGTAGGCAAATGGTCGGAACTGGAAAATATCATCCTGAGTGAGCTAACCCAATCACAGAAAAACACACACGGTATGCACTCATTGATAAGTGGCTATTAGCCCAAATGCTTGAATTACCCTAGATGCACAGAACACATGAAACTCAAGACGGATGACCAAAATGTGAATGCTTCACTCCTTCTTTAAAAGGGGAACAAGAATACCCTTGGCAGGGAATAGAGAGGCAAAGATTAAAACAGACACAGAAGGAACACCCATTCAGACCCTGCCCCACATGTGGCCCATACATATACAGCCATCCAATTAGACAAGATGGATGAAGCAAAGAAGTGCAGGCCGACAGGGGCCGGATGTAGATCGCTCCTGAGAGACACAGCCAGAATACAGCAAACACAAAGGCGAATGCAAGCAGCAAACCACTGAGCTGAGAATGGGACCCCCGTTGAAGGAATCAGAGAAAGAACTGGAAGAGCTTGAAGGGGCTCGAGACCCCACATGTACAACAATGCCAAGCAACCAGAGCTTCCAGGGACCAAGCGACTACCTAAAGACTATACATGGACTGACCCTGGACTCTGACCTCATAGGTAGCAATGAGTATCCTAGTAAGAGCACCAGTGGAAGGGGAAGCCCTGGGTCCTGCTAAGACTGAACCCCCAGTGAACTAGACTGTTGGGGGGAGGGTGGGGAGGGGAACACCCATAAGGAAGGGGAGGGGGGAGGGGGATGTTTGCTGGGAAACCGGGAAAGGGAATAACACTCGAAATGTATATAAGAAATACTCAAGTTAATAAAAAAAAATCCTAACTAAGACAACTGACTTCACTAAAAACATTCATCATTCATACATTAACTCATTCATTCATTTCACTCACTCATTCATAAGCACGTGCCTGTGCCCACTCATAGAACTTGGAAGTAGAATGAATTATGGTGTTGATTTGTTGGACTCCACCTTTGTAAGACTGGCAAGTAATGAAGCAGCAGCACTGACCAGATGGATCCTGTTTAAACACTGTGAGGAGACAAATGGGAAAATGCATGTTAAAAGCAGGACTTGTAGCTCTGACTGTTGCATTGCTTGCTTTTTGTTGTCTCATGGCAAAAAGCAACTTCAGGGAGGAAGGGTTTACTCTGGCTCACAGGTCAAGGGCACAGTCCATCATTGTGGGGAAGGCATGGCAGCAGGAGCCTGAGGCAGCTTGTCCCACTGTGGCCACAGTCAGGAAGAGAGAGAGAGGTGGAATCCGATGCTCAGCTCATTTTCTCCTCTATGTTCAGTCCAGGGCACCAGATTATCAGTTGATGTCTCATGCATTTAGGGTAGATCTTCTCCCTTTAATTAGCCTAAGAGAAATTTTGTCAGACTTGTCCAGAAGTATGTCTTTACGTAATTGCAAGTCTCATCAAGGCAACAATCACAGGGGCTAAGAAAGTCAGGTAGTGGCTCAGTGGCCACAGCACCTTGTTGATAGGTGGTTGCTTTTGACTTTGCACAACATTCTGCCTAGATCCACACAAATAGTCTACTGCTGGCAGTGATCCCTGGTCAGAAGGAGAAGACTGTGTGTTTCTGAAAGTGTGTCTGTCCTCTGAAGGCATCAGAGATACCTGACCCTTCTACTGTGATCTGCTTTTCTCTAAAAATGCAAAAAGGAAAGATGGCACGAATGGGTGTCATGAGGAGGTGGTAAACTTTCTATATAATCAGTCCAAGGATAGAGCACTCTTTTAGCCAGCAAAGAAGGCACCTGCAATTTCAAAAGGCTCCCAGAGCTCAGACTGAGCACCCTCGGGGTACATATGACTCTGTCTCTTATGCCACAAAACTATCTAAAGAGACAAAGATATTTCTGGAGGCGATAGGGAAGTGCTGACTAATTGCTTGGTTCCTGGGAGGGTGATCGAGTGAGTGGAGCTGTTGAGGTCTGACAAGTGTGTCCTAAGTTAGTAGTACACTCTGTGTAAAGAAAAGGCAGCCACCTTGAGAAAGTGCGGCTGTTGCAAGTGTCCTCATTCTCTGATGATTTACGGGGTAATTATTTATTCCTTTTGTGATTACCCTTGAATACGTGACACTGGTCCTTTGTCATCAAAGGAAACAGTTTTACATTCCAGTGAGAACAGAGAAGAGGTTTAATTACTATCCGAGGCATCTGCTTATTTGAGTCATCTTATGAATAATCACATAGACCGACACATCCAGATGGTCAGGCTGTCTTCCTCTTTGCTTGCCTTTCTCAGGCCTAGTGGCAGGCTATTATATATTCAGAAAGGGTGATTATTATGGACTGAGGAGATGGCTCGGTAGTGAAAATGCTTAGCGCAAAGGCAAGAGAACTGGAGTTTGTATCTCTAACACTCGTAAAATTGCTATGCTGGCACATGGGTCCACTTGTAATTTGAGCCCTCTGAAAGCAGACAAGTGATCCCAAGAGCAAGCTGGCTAGTGAGATTAATAAAGTAGGCAAGCTGTGAGTTCTGCTGAGAAACTCTGCCATGATGAGTAAGTAGAGAGCAATTGAGGAAGACTACTGATGTCAGCCTTAGGCTTCTGTGTGCACATGCATGCACTCATATATGTGTGCTTTTGCATATGTAGGCATGAAAAAACACAAATGCTCATGTGTGTGCAAGCACACCACACACACACACACACACACACACACACACACACACACCACATTAAAAAAAAGTTCACAATTAAAAGACAGTCTGAGTGGTAGGGGAGACTGCACAATGGTTTCTTCACTGCCTGCTCTTCCAGAAGACAGTTCAGTCTGCAACACCTATATTGGGTGGCTTACAACTGCCTGTAACTCCAGTTCCAGGGGCTGAGGCACCCTCTTCTGGCCTCCGTGGGCACCTACATATAACTATGCAAACATCATATGCATACACAATTAAAAATTTTAAAAAATGGGGTTTTCTTGATCTCACAGTTGTTTCTAGGAAGATAAGTAGTCTGTAAACTATCAGCAAAACCATCCTCTGTCACACATGTGAAAGCCTACCTGTTAGAGGTGGGCAGACTCTGATAGAAAAGTAAATCTGAGTAGTCATTTGCAGAGCGAGCATTCTATGGGACTCCAATGCATTGCCAATACTTCATATTGAAACAGCAGCTTTCTAAATAACACACAGTTCAAGGCTAGCTATCCGGTATTCTCAGAGGAAAGAGGAATTTTCTTTATAAAATATATTTAGAACCTTCTCCTGATAATGTTACCCACAGTTTTATTATAAAATCTAAAAGTTTGCAGTAATTGATTTTACCTCACTTGGGAAAGATTGGCTAACATTCACAAGCCTCTATGTGAAGAACCTTATGAAATACCAGTGAGATGGCTTAGTGGTTGAGAGTGCTTGCTGCTCTTGCATAAAACCTGAGTTCTGTATGTATACCCACATTGGGCAGCACAGCTGCCTGTAACTCCAGCTTTGGGGCATCCTACGCACTCTTCTGTCCTCTTTTGACACTGTACACATGTGCACATACCCACACCCAGCACATGCATAAAGATAAAAATAATATAAGTAACTATTTTTAAAGAGGTGTGTGTGTGGTGTATGTTGTATGCATGTGTGTGCAGATACATGTGCATATGCATACGGAGGCTAGTGTTCGTTGTCAGGTGTCTTTCTCAATCACCGTTTACCTCATTTTCTGAAGATGATCTCTCATTGAACCTGGAGTTTTTGATTCATTTAGGCTGGCTTGCCAGTGAGCTCCAATTGTTTTCCTGTGGTCCTTTCTCAGCAATTGAAATATAATTGTGAACCACAGTGCTGGATTTAAAAAAAATGTTTGTTTGTTTGTTTGTTTGTTTGTTTTTATGTGTTTCCATGTGCTTATACGTGCAATGTATGTTGAGACCAAAATGAGGTGTCAGATTCCTCAGAACTGGAGTTATGTGTAGTTGTGAGCCTTACAATGTGGATGTTGAGAACTGAACACAGATCCTCTTGTAAAGCAGTATGTACTCTTAATTGCTGAGCCATCACTCCATTCCATAGGCTATTTTTGATACTGGTTCTGAGGGTCCAAATTCAGGTCCCTATGATTATACAGAAAGTATTCTATGGATATGAGCCATTTGCCCAGCTCCTATAGTCTTCTTTATGGAGGCACATTTTAAGTTCATTTAATGAAAGTTGTGTTTGTCTCCTTTGGACAACCAATCTGCTTCCCAAAACAGTCAGAGTGTCTAGGGCATCAAGGCATGCACCCAAATGTTCTTGGAGAATTAGCCTCCCTTCTACCTCAAGAGATGTTTTATGGCTCCTAAAGTAATAAAGCAGCCCATTCTCAGTGCCTCACCAATAACAGCAGTTGCTTCTCATAGAGGCTGAAGATTAACAACAAGGTTTCCGTAGATTTATAGAGCTGGTTATTTCATTCTGAAATGGAGAAGGTGTTCCTAATTCTGTCTCTTGCTTTAATAGACTGACAGTTTCAGGGCTCCAGGGAGCATCTTGAGATAAATAAATCTTTGGATAACACAGATGGGAGTAGGGAGCTCAAAGGGACTCTCTGACCGACCAGTGTTCATGGCTGCAAAGGAACAGCTATGGGAATAGCAGCTAACTGCTCTTCCCTTGGAGAGTAAATACCAAGTGTCAGTCCTACAGAAATGCTGAGAGTAGGGAGCAAGGCTGCTGGGTCTCAAGCAATTCTTCCAAACCCATGACATTTTAGTAGGATGATTTTTGGTCTCTGATAATCAGGTTCTGTGAAGGTTAATGTTGTCAACCTGAATCACCACCAAAGGAAATCTCTGGACAGGCACATGCCAGTGAGGAAGTTTCCAGATTAAATTCATCCAGATGGTAAGGGCCATCCTCAGTGTTGGTAGCACCATTCCATGGGTTGGAGTTCTAAGCTAAATAAGAGGAGAGAGTGAGCTAAGCACCAGTATCCGTCTCTCTCTGCTTCCAGGCTGTCCAAGAAACGTGTCCAGTTGCTTCACACTGCTAATCACCTTGACTTACCTCCATAATGCACTGTGGCCTAAAGTGGGAGCAAAAAGATAATCTTTCTTCTACAAAGTTGATTTTGTCAGGTATTTCTTCATAGTAGGGAGAAAAAGGACTGATACTGTCTCCACCTCCAGACCGGTCCATTGTGTCAAAATCTTTGAGCCTCCAATCCTTTCAAACTCACCTTTCATTGGAATCACTGAGCTGTGTGAGCTCTGAAATAAATGTGAGCTGTCTTTTCTCATTTTTCTCTAGACCAGTTGGTCTGGTAATGGCTGTCAGGCACACACTGAAAAATTTTGAAGAGGTCTTTACTCCCAAATAGCCCTCTAGTTCCCTGTGTTGGCTCAAATATACACATTTGATGTTAATCTGAAATGCACGTTAATCAAACTAGCGTGCTAACATAAATTGGACTTCATCTCAAAAATATAATCTCAATAACTTGGCATCTGATAGCTGCTTGAGGCAGCTGATTCCACAGCATTCGCAGTCTGGAAGCAGAGAGAGACGAATGCTGGTGGTCAGCTTGCTTTGTCTTGCTTATTCAATGTGGTTTCTGAGCACATGGAGTGATGCCACTCACATATAGGGTGGGTCTCTCCAGAGCAATACATGGCTTACCATACAACTGAATGCACACATTCTCCATGACCCCGGGATAACACTTCATTTCAGTAGTGACAGTCAGTGTAAGACAACACGTGAACATATCTCAAACTTTTAGATTCTTAGGAAAATTAATATTCGACTGCTAAACCTAGCTTCTACTTTGAACATAGGGTTCAAGTCCTCTCCACCTCACCTGCTGCTGCTGACCCTGCAATAACACAGAAATTTGGGTATTTCAAGATGTACTTGAAAGGCGGAATGATGTGAACTGGTGGTTAGGGTAATGCTCTGTGGAGATGGCCTGAATTTAATCTCAATATACATACTTGAAAAGAAAAAAAATAGTTAATTAACTAATTTAGAAACAGGGCTGTAGGCTGTAGAGATGGTTCAGTGAATAAAAATACTTGCTATGCAAGCAGGAGAACCTGAGTTTAAATACAAGGCACATAGGTTGAAAAGCTCAGTACATGCCTATAACCCAATACCAGGGACAGAGAAGACAGGAGGATGTCTGGGGCTTTCTGGTTCTCCATCAAGGTCTTCAGTGAGAGGCCTTATATCAAGAGAGAACAGAGTCATACGGTGGAAAACCTGATATACTCCTCTGACTTCAGCATGTCTATAAACACAAACACATGAGAGAGAAAAACAGAGAGGGTGGAGGGAGGGAGGGAGGGAGGGAGGGAGGGAGAGAGAGAGAGAGAGAGAGAGAGAGAGAGAGAGAAGTTCTTCAGATTCTCTACCTTTCTTTGTCTCCCTTTCTTTGTCTATTCTAGGTATTCAAATAGCAAGACTGAAATCTTTGGAAGATATTTGTTACATATAAATCTGCCAATAAATACTATTTTCTTGACATTAAACCCTACTTTAACTTATAAAAGTTGATACTGATATACTGATATAAGTATTTTGGTGCAGAATAGGTAAAGAATTACAAACTGTGGAAGGTACTCATTCTCCTGGGATTACATATACAAATAGCAGATCTAACATCATATAATTCTCTGAAACTTCTCTCTAAAAATCCTCCATGTCTTCAGTATTCGGCTGGGACTGCTGAGACATTCAGCCTCTTGGACTGGGCAGTTACCTGGTTCTCAGACTCCCCCAATAAGAAGACAGACATTTTTGGTTCACCCAGTCCAAATTGTGTGAGCCAATCCAAGAAATCCCTTTCCACAATAAATGTTCATTCTGTCTGTTTTGCTCCTCTACAGAATCCTGAACAATACCATAAACATTTGACTTCATGAATCTTGTGTTATACCTGTATTTGTGTATGAAACACAGACAGCTCAGGGAGAACATGTATATAATCAAATGCTTGAATGTATAAAGAATTGATGCTTATTGCCTGTGACATAACAGCCCAGTGACAGAAAATGTATGGCTTTGTATCATCCAGAGTTCTGTCTATCCAAAGCCACCATTTTCACAGTTGTTTCTTCCAAGGAAAGAAAAGAAATCTTGTCTTCCTAAATAAGAATGCTTTAGCATGCACACAGCTGAGATATCAATGACAGCCAAGCATCAATAATACCTACTGTGGTTTTGATCTGTATTTAAGCCCTATTCATTTGTGCTCATAACATTAGATGTGAGAGGTAAGAGTGGATCAGGCATCTGTAACTAGCACAGGAAACCAATAGCCCACCACAGGAAATCGACATTCTTCTATTAAGTCTTGTCAGACTCATTTTTGTCGGTGTGATGCACCCAACCTCAATAGCAGTGAACAGACAGAATGACTCAATAATTTTATAAGGGAAAACCAAAAGGTGTGCGATTTTGCAAAGCTCTTCACTTGCAAACTTTTCTATGCATAGACAAGGATGTTACGTTATGTCTGCATAACAATAAGTCTCAAGAACTGAACTCACTCCATGTTCTTGAAACAGTACTAAGTGTTTTCCTTATAATATATTTTCTTTCATCTTAACATCTCTAATGTCACAGTGATAGTAATTGGTTGGTCCTGGTTCACTGCTTCTTTAATGCCATCGAGATCATAAAATTTCCCTCTGAAGCCCTCTTATTATTTTATCAAAAAGTTTTGATGGTGCCCCTTGCCTCCAGTCTCAGCTGTCAATAGTAAAATCTCCACTAACACACAAAACATACATATGTATAAACTAAATACATAAACACATATATACATGCAGTCATGCACATAAATATTCACATATACATTAGCATACATACCCTGGATTGCACATACACACTCACATATGTATACATAATGAGTTTGAAAATATATGCATAAAAGCAAATGCATGCACATACACATACATGCACACATGCATGCATACAAATGCACACCTGTACACCCATACATACACAAATTCATTCACCTACAGCTCACATATACATACGTACACACACAAATATACAATACATATAATACATACACATAAAACACACATTACTTGTATACTATTCTTGACTTAACATTTTTTCATACTTTCCAGAGACCCTTCCATCATTTCCCACTTTGAATAAAGAATTAGTTTCAGCTAGGCTTATTACATCATATTATCTGTCATGCAAAGTAGTACAAATCTCAATAATGAGAGCAACAGGCCAATAGAAGCAGAGAACACGTGTAACTCTATGAAGCTGTCCATGTACATGCACACCTGTGTGTATGTATCACACACACACACACACACACACACACACACACACACACAAAGAGAGAGAGGAAAGAATATGAATATGAAGAGAGTGAGTTGGGAAGGGAAAGGACTTGTGTATGCAGGAGGCCAGAAGATGGTGTTGCACATTTTTGGTCACCCTCTACCTATTCCTTAGAAACAAGGTTTCTCCCTGAACCTGAACTGCAATTTACCTGGCTGGGCTGGAAGACAGCATACCCCAGTGACTCGTCTGCTGCTGCCTGAAGACACACAGCTTGGTACATGAGATCCAAACTCTGATCTTCATGCTTGGACAGCATGTGCTCCAAGCCACTGAGCAATATGTTTAGGCCCAACTCGAGGTGTCCTTCGCTGTTTTTCCTACGTACACCACACTAGCCTGAGACTTAGAGATCTCTCTTCTCTACCTTGTATTTCCCTATAGGAGTATTGAAATGAGAGATTTTCCTGCTGCTGTGCCTGGCTTTTTTAATGGATTCTGGGAACTCAGACACATGTAGTAGCAAGTGTGTGCATGTGCTCATGGACACACACACACACACACACACACACACACACACACACAGAGGCACAGGCACCCAGACCTATTCACAAATAAGTAAAAATAAACAAAAAGACTAAAATAGACAGCGCCCCAAACAATTCTGAACACCTAATATATGTCGCGAAATGTAAGCTACCTCAGTCATCATGACTCCATGAAACAGTAAGAATAAGAGCACCTCTCCAAAATCCCTTGGGTGACACTGTGATCTTTCATAAGAAGAGCACTGAAGGCTCAGTAGTGAATGTGCAGCCATTTATTTCATGACCTTTCAAAGTTGTACATCAACCTAGAATGGTTGACTGAGTTCTTATAACAGTCTATAAACCTTTGCGTAAACCATTCCTTTGTGTACTATCAAGGGTACAAACCTACATAGCATCGAACATTCCCTCTCTTCTTTACATTCGACTATTTCTCATTTTCAAGGTAGGGGAGCACCTTCATAGAAGCAGGGGGACAGAGGGTGGGGTAGGGGGTTTCTGGAGGGGAAACCAGAAAAGGGGATAACATTCAAAATATAAATAAATAACATATCCAATAGAAAGGAAGGAAGGAAGAAAGAAAAAGAAAGAAAGAGAGAGAGAGAGAGAGAGAGAGAGAGAGAAAGAAAGAAAGAAAGAAAGAAAGAAAGAAAGAAAGAAAGAAAGAAAGAAAGAGAAAACCATGTGTGGGTTCATGGCTACATTTTACATCCTGATAATTTAAAAATCTGGCAGCAGAGCCTTGCAGGCCAGTCTGATGAGAAGTATATGTATGTAAATAGGGGGATGAGCCATGGTTTAGCAATGTCTGGGTACAGCTATATCAGGAGGCATTAGCTATGATCTGGAGTTTTCTGTTATTGGGAGCTGGACCTAAGCAGACTCAAAGGCACCTTTAAAAATGAACCATCAGATTTTATTTCCAATGTCTACTCAAAAAAGAGACGAAAGGAAAGAGAAGAGTTTCAGCAACAGAAATTCACATGGTTCTCTGCTTGAGTACACACACACACACACACACACACACACACACACACACACACACACACACACACTCAATAAAAAATACAATAGATTTTTTTAATAATTAACTTGGATATAGAAGCCAACCATACAATTCATTTTTGAGGACAAGTAACTGGTGATTGTGGCAAGAGCCATGGGTAGGCTTCAGGAAGTTAAAAATACTCCTTTCTATTCTTTGTCATCAGAGCATGTATTTTCTTTGATCAAATTTTCCTGAAAGCTATTCTCTAACAATCTGTGCTCATGTGTGTTTGCTAGGCTGTGCCTGCTGCTGACTCTGATGTTTTCTGTATTCCAGAACCAAATCTAAGCAAAGATATTTTCTCTTGGACATTACCCGGTACTGGAATCTGAAAGTTGTAATACTTGCCTGTTGGGAAGATGTGATCACTGGTGCAATAGTGGAATGATAATTACACAGGTATCCAGCTACTTTCTGATAGAATATTAGCCCAATTTATCAAGAGGCATTTCATCCGTGGTACTGCCAACCTGGTCAAAAGTCCATGACTGAGAAGATAGAACATACTGTTATTATTTTATTAAATGCTAATATTGTCACTTTGAATTCTAAATATTTATGTCTAAGTATTTATGTCTATACTCATAGACCTATGCAGTAGTTAACCAGAATAAAAAACTTAATTTTACAGCTCATACTGGATAATTCAGAGTCATAACTGGTCAAAGGACTGGATATTAATAACTCTGAATGCTTGGCTAGACTATGGGTAGGTCATCAGTACCAATCTTCCCATGAAAGTCTCAGGGAATGTTACAGAAATTTGGTCAAAAAATTGATATCTGGAAGATCATAGAAAATGCTAACTTCTAGACATTATATAGCAATCACCTGCACGAACTCACAGCATCTATGATCTTATCCTACGTAAGGCCTAGGTAAGATCAAGCCATTCAAAATTCCATCATTGGTGGGGAAATAATGAGGGCTGTGTGTGTGTATGTGTGTGTGTGTGTGTGTGTGTGTGTGTGTGTGTGTGTGTACACGTACATGCACACATGTATGCACTTATGCACCCATGCTATATATAGCTATTCAGCCTCGTAGCTAAGTTTGATAAACTTAATAAAAATTTAATAGTATGGTTAATAAAAATATCATAGAACAAAAAGATAGAAATAATGTCAAGTTTACTAATCACGTGATAAAGATAATGAATAACAAGTTTATTAATACATTTCAGCAAAAACACTATAGCTGTTCACCATGGCTTACTATAATTTAAAACAGAGGTAGAATGAGTAGATGGTTGGCAGAAGAACAACACAGAAACTTCTTTAATTGAATCTGAATTAACAGGTTTTAAAATTAAGAGATACCTTGCAGGCTTCTGATTTGTTGATGTGATCAGGTGTTTGTTTTTTCTTTTATCTGAGTGATTATTAAAGACTTAATGTTATCATGGTTTGAAATGATCTGCCTGCTTTGTTGGAAAGAGGAAGAAGACTAAAAAGAGAAAATGATGGAAATGAAGAGGAGTTGGAACTGGAGAGATGGCTCATTAGAGGGTTTGACATTTTTCAGAGGACCCAAGCTCAGTTTTCCAAATTCACTTCAGGCAACTTATTGACCATCCTTAACTCCAGTTCCAGGGAATCCCACATTTATCTCTTCTGCCTCCTCAGCCATTGCACTCATATGCACAAAGTCACACATAGATCCACGTGCACACTAAAGAAAAGAAGCAAGATCATTTACAGGAGGAAAGTGAATTGGAAATAAAGGATGCTTTGCTAGGCAAGTGCCCCAGTAGCTGACCCGTGCCTGTTCTGGAACTTTCCTTTTGATCTTTGCTGTGGTGTCCCCTATTATACATGTCACTAGAAGGCTCGTTCATCATATCAATGCTTGCTCTTCTATTATTCAAAGGAATAATACAGCATCAGTGGCTACAATCCCAGGCTTCTGATTTAATCTAAGATTAATATAAAAGTTCAGAGAGAAGATACCACGATTTAGCCTTTATTTACTTATTTTTGCCAGTGGAAGAACAAAGAACTTAGATGTCTAGATGGTGACTCAAAGTGGGTCTGTGCTACACAAAGAACTGAACATCAGTCATATGTAAATGCAATCCTTTAACCAGGACAACAATAGCTGTTGTTTTATTAAAAAGAATCTCATTTTTCAAACCAGTCTTTTCACTTTGAATCACATAAAGGCTGTTTCCATTTCCCAAGGCTTCTCACAATGTCAGGATTATGCCCAGTGTTTCTGAATTTATTGCACTCAGAAAGGCAAAGACAGTTCTAGGTGAACTGATTTATCCCTCTACATTATATTATCTGTAGGCATTTCTATATCCTAATGTAGTTGTACAATGTATATATTATATGTTGTGCTTTGAATGTGTAAAGTAGTCATAGGTTCATGTGTTTCACCATTAGTCATGTTGTTTGGAAAGGCTCTAAAACCGAACCTTGTTGGAGGAAGTAGTCACTGAGTGTCGCATTTGAAGTTTTGTAGTCTGGCCCTTCTTTCTGTCTGTCTCTGCTTTCTCAGTGTAGAAACAATGAGAGCAGCCAATTTGTTGTTTCTGTCACCATGACTACCTGTTCCAATGACTGTGGACATATCTCCTCTAGAATTGTAAACCAAAGTGAATCTTTCCTTCATTCAGTCATCTCAGAAGACTTTACCATAGCAAAGGAAAAAGGAATTAGTACAATATATACTTTTACGAGTTAGAATTATTTGTGTTATATTATCAGTACAGTTGAAGAACTGTTTTATTGATGGCTTCAAAAGGGGGAAAGAAACATCATTGCATAGATATTAGCCCAAATGCTCGAATTACCCTAGATACACAGAACACATGAAACTCAAGAAGGATGACCAAAATGCGAATGCTTCACTCCTTCTTTAAAAGGGGAACAAGAATACACTTGGGAGGGAATAGGGAGGCAAAGTTTAGAACAGAGGCTGAAGAAACAGCCATTCAGAGCCTGCCCCACATGTGGCCCATACATTTACAGACACCAAACCAGATAAGATGAATGAAACAAAGAAGTGCTTGCCAACAGGAACTGGATGTAGATCTCTCCTGAGAGACACAGCCAGAAAACAGCAAATACATAGTCGAATGCCATCATTAAACCACTGAACTGAGAACGGGACCCCCGTTGAAGGAATCAGAGAAAGGACTGAAAGAGCTTGAAGGGGCTTGAGACCCCATATGAACAACAATGCCAACCAACCAGAGCTTCCAGGGATTAAGCCCCTACCCAAAGACTATACATGGACTGACCCTGGACTCTGACCTCATAGGTAGCAATGAATAGCCTAGTAAGAGCACCAGTGGAAGGGGAAGCCCTTGGTCCTGCCAAGACTGAACCCCCAGTGAACGTGATTGTTGGGGGGAGGGTGGTAATGGGGGGAGGATGGGGAGGGTAACACCCATATAGAAGGGGAGAGAGAGAGGTTAGGGGGATGTTGGCCTGGAAACCGGAAAAGGGAATAACAATCGAAATGTAAATAAGAAATACCTAAGTTAATAAAGATTGAAAAAAAAAAGAAACATCACTGCAGGGTAGGATCCCCTTTTGCTTATGTTTCTGGGTTTCAAATAATAGTAGCCACTCTCTAACTATATCTACTGTTTGAGTACTAGCCACAGTGGTAAGCCCTGAATATGGAATATTGCATTTAATCTTCACAATATCCCCAGAGCTGTGATTATCATTCTTCCTAGTGCTATGACCTTTTAATATAGTTTCTCATGCGGTGACCAGCAATTATAAAATTATTTTTGTTGCTACTTCATAATTGTGTAGGCTTAGGTTTTCCAAAACCTACTTTAATAAAGGTTCTTAAATGCTTCAATCACCTTTCTACCCCACCAACCAAAGATAGGGGAGAAGAAATGTTCACAGGAAATGGGGGTATAGATCTCTTTAAAAATAGTTCTTTGGAGGAATTCCAAACACAAATCAGTAGCAGCAGTCTAGTCCAATTAGCAAACACTAAAATCAGTAGCATCAGCGCAATCCAGGAAACACTGTGAGGTTCCACCAAATCAGCACAAGTCCATGGAAGCCACAAGAAACAGCCAGAATACCACAAGAAGTTGCTTTTCTCTTTACAGAGTCATAACATGTGAAGATCAGCAAAGACCAGCAACGGGTAGCAAGATGAACCAATTAACAGAGTTGTCAGTGAAGACCAATGAAGCATTGCAAGGAGAACCAATGCAAGAGTACCATTCACTGTCTTTTGAGTACTACTTACATATCATTTCTTTTTTTTCTTTTTTCTTTTATTAACTTGAGTATTTCTTATATACATTTCGAGTGTTATTCCCTTTCCCGGTTTCCGGGCAAACATCCCCCTCCCCCCTCCCCTTCCTTATGGGTGTTCCCCTCCCCACCCTCCCCCCATTGCCGCCCTCCCTCCAACAGTCTAGTTCACTGTGGGTTCAGTCTTAGCAGGACCCAGGGATTCCCCTTCCACTGGTGCTCTTACTAGGATATTCATTGCTACCTATGAGGTCAGAGTCCAGGGTCAGTCCATGTATAGTCTTTGGGTAGGGGCTTAATCCCTGGAAGCTCTGGTTGCTTGGCATTGTTCTTCATAAGGGGTCTCGAGCCCCTTCAAGCTCTTCCAGTTGAACATCACCTCAACTCCAAGTGTCTGAGAAAGCAAAGCATCCTCTTGTAAAACAGCTTTCAGAAAATATCACATGACATAACTGACTCTCCAAAGAAAACAGAAATTTCTGGTACATAACTCTTATTTTCTCCTGTTATGAATGATAATATAAATATCTGATATGCAGGATATCTGATATGCTACCCCTGTGAAAGGATTGTTCAACCTCTGTCTTAGTGTTTGTATTCCTGCACAAAGCATCATGACAAAGAAGCAAATTTGGAAGAGGTTTACTCAGCTTACACTTCCACATTGCTGTTCATCACCAAATGAAGTCAGGACAGGAACTCACAAAGGGCAGGATCCTGGAGACATGAGCTGATGCAGAAGCCATAGAGGCATGCTGCTTACTGAGTTGCTTACTCTGGCTAGCTCAGCTTGCTTTCTTATAGAACCCAGGAGCAACAGCCCAGGGATTGCACCACCCACAATGGGCTGGGACCTCCTTGCTTAATAACTAGTTGAGAAAATTCATTACAGCTGGATCTCATGGAGGCTTTTACTTAAGGGAGGCTCTTTCCCTGTCATAACTCCAGCTTGTGTCAAGTTGACACCCAAAACCAACCAGTACAACCCCCAAAAGCATCATGACCCACATGTTGAGAACTATTGTCCTAAAGGGAAGGATGGTATATAACTGCCCAGCAATGCTTGCCATTCTGTAACAAATGAATTTCAAAACTAAAATCATATAAAATTAAGTACCAAGTTAGTGAGAAGTTCATGGAATATCATGTTAATCTAGATTAACTTGATAAAAGACTATGCTGTGTGTGCTGAAATTAAAAGAAGGTGATAGGTAGTTCAGGTTTTGTGATTTTAATCTGTATGGGTCCTACATAGAGTCTTATACAATTATAAATGTTAGATACCCCCAGCTACGAATATTCTGACTGGTTGTACTTAGTCCATAAAATACAAGAATTCTTGGGAACAGTGATGGCTAATCTTGATTGTCAGTATCATTGGCATTAGAATAACCACAGAAATGAAAATCTCTATGTGTATCCATGAGAAATTCTAGACTGAACCTAAATTTGTGTGGCTCCATTCCATGGTCTGGAGTGCCGACCTGAATGAAAAGGGAGAAGGTGAAATGAGCAGCAGCCGCCATCTCTTTCTGCTTCTTGAGCAGGGATGCAGTGTGACCCAATTCCTCTCTCCAACTATTCATGCCATGTGACCACTGCCTCACTCCTGCTGCTGTGTCTTCCATTCTATGATGCACTGGAGATGAATGTGACTTTATTATTGAAGAAGGTACATGTAGGTAGAGTTAATTCCTCTGTTTACATATTTACCAAACAACCATCTTCAATTGATTTTATGCCTTTATACGAAGAGTAATTGATTCTTGCATGGATTCTTTCACTACTTTTGGAGGCTTCTGTTTTATTCTGGGTGTCACGTTGGACAAAGGAAAGGAAATATTGAAGATAGCAATAGCATGACTTAATGATATATAGTCAATCATAGTCTACAAGGGAAGAAAGATGATAAAGCCAACAAGTTCAAAATTTGGGTTGAAGACTATTTTAAATATATTGGTACAGTGGTATAGAAACACAGAGTCAGCATTAGGATCCTGAGATGGAAGGGGTCTCTGGATGGACAAGTCTCTGCTGGGCTGCACAGTGAAACACCATATAAAGAAAGAAAATGGTGGACTGAAGAGATGGCTCAGCCAAGAAAGCCCTTGCTATACAAGCAGTGAGCACACGCATACATTTCCAAACATCCAAGTGAAAAACCAGATGCTGAGATATATGACCATAACCCCTGTGTCGGAAAGATAGAAACAAGAGAAACCCTGGAGCCTTCTGGCTAGCTAGCCCTACTGTCTCAGTGAGCTCAAGGTTCACACAGAGATTTAGTCTCCAAAGCATACAGTGCAGGGAATAGAAAGATAGAATAAATGATCTCTAGCGTGCGCGCGCGCGCGCACACACACACACACACACACACACATACATACATACATATATATATATATACATACATACATATATATATACATATATATATGGAGAGAGAGAGACAGAGAGAGACAGAGAGCACAAGAAAGATACACACACAGAGAGAGAGACAAGGAAAAGGAAAGGAAGAAAGAAGGAAAGAAAGCTAGAGAATGGATGTCCAGATCAAACCAAGGGGTGTGTGTGTGTGTGTGTGTGTGTGTGTGTGTGTCTGTGTCTGTGTCTGTGTCTGTGTCTGTGTGTGTGTGTGTGTGTGTGTGTGTGTCTGTGTCTGTGTCTGTGTCTGTGTCTGTGTCTGTGTCTGTGTGTGTGTGTGACATTTGTATGGCTTTAATTAAATGTGAAAGTTCTCTCCCTCCACAATTCTGCTTATGTGTGGGTTCACACCCATACATGCTTGTGTGTGTGTGTGTTTGTGTGTGTGTGTGTGTGTGTGCGTATAGGAGGCATTATCGAAAAGTTAAGTAAGTAGCAAATTGCATAGAAAAGAGACCTATACTTTGTAGTTAGAACAGAAGAAGGTATTGCAGGTGCATGAGGAGTGTGATATTTGGGAATTCATAAATAACTTGGTTGGCTTGATCAGCCCAAAGGTTCTTCAGATCCACTTCTATAGTTATGCAAAATCATACATCTCATTAATTTTTACAGCCTCTTTTTGGAATTTTTCATAGGTTGATTCAATTTTGTTTGTTTCTTTTTGAGATAAAAGCTGACTGACCTTTGAGAAAGAGAAGGGAATATTTATACGCATTGGCAATCAACCTGCCTCAAAGTCAGAGACACACAAAGGTTATCTCCTAGGGCGTCACAAATTTAGTTAGTGCATTGTTTGCTGGACTTCTATTTCTATTTTGCTGGAAGCATTTTTACACACCCTGACCTTTATAGACACTTTAATATTCATGTTTGTGTAGAACTATCAGAAGAGTACAGTTTCAAAGATGCTAATCTGATCATTTCTCTCTGTTCTCCTAACCTCCCCCAATTTCATGGCTCTACCAACAGCAAAAGAAACTGATGTAATTTAAATTTAGTATCATTCAAAACTGATACCCCAAGGGATTATTCAGGACATGACTTATTTTCGTCACAAATATTGTGTGTGAAGAAATTCAGATGAATGGGGTAATTCAGAGTATAAACTCAATTACATCAATCAACGACTATTTATTACTTCCTACCCTGTTCCTGAAATGGACCAGGTGCTAAAGAAAACAAGTTCATTGGGTTTCATGGTGAATTGCCTTCAGGATGATTAATGATACAAAATGTCCAAATTAATCTATTATTTTATTTACTCACTCAACAAACATTTGTAGAGCACCTACTTAATGTCATACAATAGAGATACAATCTCATGCTGAATAGAGCTGTTTGTTACTGTCAAGAAATTTGTATCTGAAAGGAAAGTGTTGGTAAGAGTGCTGACAACTATTAGAATAAACATAAGCACAAGGCTCCCCAAGCCCATTCATGAATGTTTATAAAAAGCTCTCTGAAGACTGTTGACACATGGATCCGATCCCAGTAACACAGCAGATTCCTGGAGGAAACTTCATATTCAGAAACCAAGAGATGGGGGCTACAGAGAAAAATATTTGCTGCACAAGTATGAAGACCTGACTTTTTATCCCAGCAAAGGCTCACATGGCCATGTTCACCTGTAAAACAATTGTTGGGGAGTTTTGAAGGTGGAGACAGCAGGGTCACTGCGGCTTGGTGGCCACCAACCTAACTCCAGGTGCAGTAAGAAATTCTATCCCAGTGGACCAAGGTGGAAAGTAATATAGCAGGATATCTAATGGCTCTTTTTCTGTCCTCCACATGCAAGTGTGCGTGTGTGCGTGTGTGTGTGTGTGTGTGTGTGCACGTGCGCACGCACACACATGCACATATATACAAAGTTAGAGGTCTGTACCATATATTAAAAGATTATGTACACAACATATTAAAAAGCTAATTAATTTATTTTAAAAAGTTCAAATGCAAAGTAGAATTTAACATGGTACAGAAATTGAAAGTACACTTACAGCTACTGTACTGAATGTAATTAATGTATATAAATAGTGTGCATGCACATATGTGTATTAAATATGCACAAGATGATACTATGTATTCTACTGAGTGAGCAGAGATGCAATCATTTGTAAACAGTGAAGGTCAACAAAGATGGGAAGAGTGTTTACAGTAAGAGGTGTTCATAATGTGCAAAAGATGGCCAACCAGATTGCCTGCCATCATGCCTGATGACCTCACTCTGATCCTGGGAATCACGCTGCAGGAAGAAAGAACTAACTCCTGCAACTGTGTGTCTTTGTTTTTGTTTTATTTTGTTTTTTACCTCAGTGTGTGTATGTGTGTGTGCATACTAAATATGTAGAATAATATAAAACAAAGAGGCTCCAGAAGTAGAGATTAAAAATCTAGTCTTGCCCTCTTTTTGTTTGGAATAGATGTATATATTCTCCAAAAAGGCAAAATGCAGCCTAATTATTCAAGTGCCTATGGTCTTGTATGGAGGAGACTGCTGGTCCAGTATTTCCTGCAGGTCTTTGTGTCCCTCTGACTTCTCATTACTACATCTTGTGTTCAACTCTTGCTACTTCTTATACTAACTTTCCAGAATCTTTGTTAAATGCAACCAATATACTTATGAATCCCAAATACAGAACTTAACCCAGATTCTTCTTCTAAACTGCATACTCACCTATGTAACTGTGCTTCTGATAGTCTTCACAGTTTTGTCAAAGACAGAAGAAAAGTATTGCCTTTCCTTTTTTTTGTTTTCTTCCTTTTATGGAAAATAACTTTTCTCACATAATATATTTTGATTATAGTTTTCCCTCCATCTACTCCCCTCTGTTATTCCTCTCCTTCCCTCCCATCTGGATCCATTCTCATTCTGTCTTTCATTGGAAAGTAATGGAATTCTATGAGAAGATCAACCAAAATATGACAAAATAGAAAATAATGAGATAAAGCAACAACCATCACATCAAGTCTGCACAAGGCAACCCAGTAGAAGGAAACAAGATCCAAGAGAATGCACAAGTATGAGAGACCCTCTCGTCCCCACATTCAGGAGTCCTATAAAAATACTACTCTGTAAGCTACAATATAAACACAGAAGACTTGGAACATGTAGGCCTGTGCTTACTTCTTCAATCTCTGTGAGTCCATATGAGTCTTGCTTAGTCGATTCAAAGGGCTCTGTTCTCCTGGTGTCCTCCATGCCCTCAGGCACTTACATTCTTTCTACCTCCTCTTCTAAAGGTTAACTAAGCGCTTATGAGAGGGATTTGATGGAGTCTCTTTCTGCAAGATTTCTGATGATAGGTCTCTGTATCTGTTTGCATCTATATCTTTCTTAGAACGGTCCTTGTTTGCCATCTTTTGAAATTATAGACTAACAAGAGAATATCATGTGATATTCACTTATTTCATACAAATTAGTATTTTCTGAAATGAAGAGACAAAGATCACTTCTACAACCCTAATCAAAGCTAGCCAAGCCTCCCTGGTTTGCTTCAATCAACTCCAAGCTAGCCTCTCTACTGCTTCTGTTACCTCATTGGATTCTCAGGAAAAGATCTGAAGTCACTCTTTTAAAAGATATAGCTGAGTTGTTGAGGTATTTGTCAATTATGCCCAAAACATTGAGTTCCATCCTCACTACCACATATACGAGGTATGATAACACATGCTATCATCCCAGCATTTTGGAGGCAGAGTTCAGAGTTATCCTCAACTACATAGTAAATTTGAGGAAGAATCTGGATTATGTGAGAATCTCTTTCAAAAATATCTTAAAATTAATAATAATCAGGGATATGAAGTGTCAACTGAATGGACAAAGAGCTGTGTGGCAATTCATTTTCAGAGCCATCCTATGAAATAAAGGGCACATCTCTGATATCTCGTTTCTAGATCATCATTGCTGAGACTGCAACATGCTGCAGACATTGGCACATATTCTTCAAAGAGCAAAATTATTCTCTTTTTTGTTAACTGAAGCAGACTAGGTAAGACTGAGAAAAATCAGAATAAGAGTCAAGTCTCTAGTGGGTAAAACAGATGGCTCAGCAGTTGGCACAGGAGTTAAGATCATCCTGCGTACAATCACAAAATCTAGGTGCCTACAGAGTAAGCCAGGCAGCCTCCACATGTACATGAGCCAGCTCCACGGTGGACAGACACAGGAGGATAACAGGAACTAGCTTTCTGTTTAGAAAGTGTTAGTCTTAGGTTTAGAAAGAGAGACCCTATCTCAGGGAGAAGATTGAGAATGAAAGAGGAAGATACTTGACATCCTCTTGCAGCTTCTGTAGATAGGTTTTATACACACACACACACACACACACACACACACACACACACAAATAGTATCATAGTAGACTATGTCATCACAGGAGACTGTACTTCATATACAGTGCTTCATTAGCCCTCTGATTATCCCTTTGCAACCTTTAGTACTCTCTCCCTCATGAACCTTTCCCCAAATCTACCCATGCCTCACACATTCCAGGCAATGTGAGACATGCTTCTGGATGTACCAAGCAAGGTTCACTTCAAATCTCTATAAGAAATGGTACCAATGTTAATTTTCAACTGGCCACTGATTACCCAAATATAAATAACAATCCAGTCAGCCCTTCAAAATTGTTCTTAATCTGTGGATTTACCCTTCCACAGAAGAAAAATATTTGGGGAAAAAATGTGCTGAACTTAAATTCTTACCATTACTCTGCAAACAATACAGTATGCCAATCGTTTGCTTTAAAAGACTCGTGTTCTAGTAGGTAATGTTCCACAATCCTGGAGTTTATGATGGAATGAAACAGAGCCTAGATTGTGCCTGAGGAAAGCAGATGTTAAGAAAATCAGTAAGTAAATGATACATGTTAAAGGATGCCCGGTGCTTCTGAAGAACTCAAAGATAAAGAAAGTAAGCTGTGCTGTTTGAAGTTTGCAATTAATGTAAGAAAACCAAGGAAGTCCTTGTTGGCTTTATGAGGCTTGAAAGGTTATCAATTTCTGTGTTTCATTGTATTGTCAATCATTTTTTGTTATTGTATAAGCACACAGAGGTCTATGGATTTTTTTCTAATTTTGTCAGTGACACAAATCCATAAAATTTAATTTAATTCTGATTGTTAGTTGGTCTTAATGAAATTGTCTTAACTTATGAATAAATTTCATTATATGTGTACATTTATACATTAATGAAAAATTCTTTTGTCAAATAAAAAATTGGGGGAAGAAAATTTTACAATTTCAGTTTATAACATTCTGGAATGGAGCACAATTTTGTAATGCAACACTCGTTTCTTACTCATTTCTACTATAGATGTCTTAATTATTGTCAACTTAAGGGTGCACCAATTTGCACAGGAGAACTGATATATAACTAAAGGCTCTTAAGTTCTCTGTAATGCTTACATATTGCCTTAGTTGTTTTACTATTTTTCTGATAAAATTCCATGACCAAGGAAATGGTCTGCGAACTTATTTAACTAGCAGTTCCAAATAGTTCCACAATAGCAGTACAGAGACAGCACATAGAAGACAGTTGAAGTACCAGCTAAAAGCTCACATCATAAAACATAAACAAGAAGTGGTGAATGGATTATAAAGGGGAAGTGGTGTTTTAAACCTCCACACCTTACCCAAAACAGCTTATACAAAGCTATCACCTAGGAAGGCCACACCTTTTAAGCATCCCCAAACCAGGCTACAAACTGAGAATCAAGTATTCAAATTTCAGGATTTATGGTGGCATTTCATACAAATCACTATGTAAAAAGTTTCAAAATATATAAAAAAAGATACTTAAAATTAGCCTTGAGGAAAGAGTGGAGGTATAATACTTTTAAAAAGCAATCAGGGGCTGAAGGATTGCTACATGGTTAAGAATTTCTGCTGTTCTTGCTTGAAGTCCTGAGTTTGTTTACATCATCCAGATTAGGCAGTGCACAACCATGTGTTACTCCCACTGCATAGCCTATAATGTCTTCTCCTCATGTCCTCAGCCACACGCAAACACTGACAGGACAGGGAGAGAAAGGGAGAGAGAGAGAGAGAGAGAGAGAGAGAGAGAGAGAGAGAGAGAGTAATAATTTGTAAAAAGATGGTCAGAGGCCATCCCCCTTCAGATCTGCACTTTAATCTATACCTGAGGCACATTGGGGTGCTTGCCCCAGACCCATACCTGTCTCCCAGATGGTCAACCCTAACTAGGGACACAGGTGAGAACCCCCACCCCAATCCCTATGCTAGCTGGTACTTCCACAAAGCCCAACATCTGTGGGATCTATCCCACACTGCCAGCACATTCTAATTCTGGTCTTCACTTCCACCTGCACAGAGCTGTGGCAGTGCATTCTGAACCCCATAGCCTGCCTATCTCCCAAAAGTTCTGACCTAAGGAATGAAATTGGAGGACTGCTCTAATCAGAAACAAAGGAGACCTATCGCAATGAAAGACAGCACTGTCTGCCTCCTAGTAGGCCTGCTCTGACCCAGGTGACACAGCTTTACCAGCCTCTAAGAAGGCCTGCTCCAGCCTGAGACACCCAGGCCATTGAAAACTACAGATAACCAGATGGCAAAAGGCAAGTACAAGAACCTAAGCAATAGAAGACAATGTAAATTGACACCATCAGAACCCAGTTCTGCTCCTGAAGCAAGTCCTGGCTACCCTAACTCACCTGAAGAACAAGAGATAATAGAGGCCTTTTAAGGATGATAAAAATAACTCCCTTAAAGAAATGCAGAAAGACACAGGCAAACAGGTAGAGGCCCTTACAAAAGGAAAGAAATAAATCCCTTAGAGAAATATGAGAAAATACAAACAAGGATTTGAATAAAATGGCCCAAGACCTAAAAATGGAAATAGAAACAATAAAGAAATCATAAATGCAGAAAACCCTTGGAGGTGGAAAATCTCCTAGGAAAGAGATCAGGAGCTACAGAGGCAACAATCACCAACAGAACAAAAGAGAAGGAAGAATCTCAGGTGTAAAAGTTACCATGGAAGATACAGACACATGGGTAAAAGAAATTTCAAAAGTGTACAAAATCCTAACCCAAAGCATCCAGAAAATTTGGGACATAATGAAAATATCAAAGCTAAGAATAATATGAATAGAAGAGGGTAAAAATTCCCCCTTCAACGGGCCAGGAAACATCTAAAATAAAACCAAAGAAGAAAACTTCCCTAAAAAATATAAGACAGAAATAGATGGCCATAAATGTACAAGAAGCCTACAGAACACCAACTAGATTGGACCAAAAAAGAGAATCATCCTATACTGAATGTACAGGAAAAAAAAGAAAGAATATTAAAAGTTGTAGGGGAAAAGGTCATGTAACATATAAAGGCAGACCTATCAGAATTACACCTGACTTCTCAGCAGAAACACTAAAAGCCAGAAGATCCTGGACAGAGGTCATTCGGACCCTAAAAGACTAGAGATGCTGATCCAGGCTACTATACCCAGCCAAACTCTCAATCATTTTAAATGAAGAAACCAAAATATTCCATGACGAACCCTTTTTTAATTTATATTTCTACTAATCCAGTCATACAAAGGATACAAAAAGGAAATCTTCAACCAAAAAAAAAGGAGAGTAACTTCACTCAAGAAAATACAAGAAATTAATCATCTCACAACAAACTCAAAAGAAGAGAATCATGCAGACATAATACCACCTCCAACAACAAAAATAACAAGGACTAGCAGTCATTATTCTTTATTATTTTTCAACATCAATGGATTCAGGCCCCATTAAAAAGACATAGGCTAACAGACAGGACACATAAACAGGATCCATCACTCTGCTGCACACCAAAAAACATAAGTCAACAGCAAAGACAAGCATGATCTCAATGTGAAACACTGGACAAAAGTTTCCTAGCAAATGCTCCCAAAAAAGCAAGCTGGAGTAGCCATTCTAATATCTAATCAAATAGACTTTCAAACAAAAGTAATCAAAAGAGATGGGAAAGAGCATATCACACTCATCAAAGAAAAGATCCACGAAGATAAACTCTCAATTCTGAACAACTATGTCCCAAATGGTAGGGCACTAACATTCTTAAAAGGAACTTTACTAAAGCTCAAAACACACATTAAACCTCACACAATAATAGTGGTAGACTTTAAAACCACACTCTCACCAATGGACAGCATGTTGAAATAAATATTAAACAGAGACACAGTGACACTAACAGATGTTATAAACCAAACAGATTCTGTAGATATTTACAGAACATTTCATGCCAAACAAAAGAATACACCTTTCCTCTCAACACCTCATAGAATGTTTTACAAAATTGACGTTATAATCAGATGCAAAACAAGACTCAACAGATACAAGAAGATTAGATTGAAATAATCTCATGCATCCAATCAGATCACTATGGACTAAGATTAGACTTCAATAACAACACCAGGAACAAAATGTACCCATACTCATGGAAACTGAACAATCCTCTACTCAACGAAAACTTGGTCATAGAAGAAATAAAGAAACTAAAGACTTCCTATAATTCAAAGAAAATAAAGAAACAGCATACCCAAACCTACGGGACATTATGAAAGCAGTGTTATGAGGAAAGTTCATAGTACTTATTACATTCACAAAGAAATTAAAGAAGCCTTCCTCTATTAGCACCTTAACAGCATACCTTAAAGCTCTAGAATAAAAGGAAGCAAGCATACCAAAGGGACATAGATGGCAGGAAATAGTCAAGCACAGGACTGAAATCAACCAATTAGAAACAAAGGGAACAATATAAAGAATCAACAGAACCAAGAGCTGGCTCTTTGAAGAAATCAAAAAGATAGATAAACCCTTACTCAAACTCACTAAAGGACACAAAGACCATATCCAAATGAACAAAATCAGAAATGAAAGGGAGACATAACAACAGAAACTGAAGAAATTCTAAACAGTCATATTATCTTTCTGACAGGAGATATCGACAGGAGGAGGTTCAAAACTTCAAAAGCTTCAGGGCCACATGGTTTTAGTGCAGAATTCTACAAGACCTTCAAAAAAGATCTAATACCAATATTACTCAAAATATTCCACAAAATAGAAACAGAAGGAGCATTATCTAATTCATTCTATGGAGCCACAGTTACTTTAATACCTAAATCACACCAAGACCCAACAAAGAAAGATAATCTTAGACCAATTTCACTCATAAGCAGCAACCCAAAAATACTCAATAAAATTCTTGCAAACTTAATTTAAGAACCCATCCAGCACATCTTTTACCACAATCAAGTAAGCTTCATTCCAGGGATGCAGAAATGTTTCAATATATGAAAAAACATCAGTGCAATCCTCTATATAAACAAAATGAAAGGAAAAGGCACATAATCATCTCCCTAGTTGGTGAAAAATCCTTTGACAAAAGTTCAACACCCCTTCGGGTTAAAAGTCTTAGAGTAATCAGGAATTCATGGTACATAACTAAACATAATAAAGGTAATATACAGCAAACCAATGACAAATTAAATCAAAAGAAGCTTGAAGCCATCCCACTAAAATCAGGTACAAGACAAGACTGCCTATTCTCACCCTGTCTATTCAGTATAGTACTTGAACTTCTAGCAAGGGCAATTAGACAACAAAATGAGATCAAGTGGATAAAAATAGCAAAGGAAGAAATCAAGGTATCACTATTTGCAGATGATATAAGAATATACATAAGCGGCCCAGGAGCGGCAGGACCCCTGCCAGAGACACCGCCGGACCCTGAAGGAAACAGACCGGATAAACAGTTCTCTGCACCCAAATCCCGTGGGAGGGAGAGCTAAACCTTCAGAGAGGCAGACAAGCCTGGGAAACCAGAAGAGACTGCTCTCTGCACACACATCTCGGACGCCAGAGGAAAAAGCCAAAGACCATCTGGAACCCTGGTGCACTGAAGCTCCCGGAAGGGGCGGCACAGGTCTTCCTGGTTGCTGCTGCTGCAGAGAGCCCGTGGGCAGCACCCCACGAGCGAACTTGAGCCTCGGGACCACAGGTAAGACCAACTTTTCTGCTGCAAGAAAGCTGCCTGGTGAACTCAAGACACAGGCCCACAGGAACAGCTGAAGACCTGTAGAGAGGAAAAACTACACGCCCGAAAGCAGAACACTCTGTTTCCATAACTGGCTGAAAGAAAACAGGAAAACAGGTCTACAGCACTCCTGATACACAGGCTTATAGGACAGTCTAGTCACTGTCAGAAATAGCAGAACAAGTAACACTAGAGATAATCTGATGGCGAGAGGCAAGCACAGGAACCCAAGCAACAGAAACCAAGACTACTTGGCATCATCGGAGCCCAATTCTCCCACCAAAACAAACATGGAATATCCAAACACACCAGAAAAGCAAGATCTAGTTTCAAAATCATATTTGATCATGATGCTGGAGGACTTCAAGAAAGATGTGAAGAACTCCCTTAGGGAAACACAGGAAAACATTAATAAACAAGTAGAAGCCTACAGAGAGGAATCGCAAAAATCCCTGAAAGAATTCCAGGAAAACACAATCAAACAGTTGAAGGAATTAAAAATGGAAATAGAAGCAATCAAGAAAGAACACATGGAAACAACCCTGGATATAGAAAACCAAAAGAAGAGACAAGGAGCTGTAGATACGAGCTTCACCAACAGAATACAAGAGATGGAAGAGAGAATCTCAGGAGCAGAAGATTCCATAGAAATCATTGACTCAACTGTCAAAGATAATGTAAAGCGGAAAAAGCTACTGGTCCAAAACATACAGGAAATCCAGGACTCAATGAGAAGATCAAACCTAAGGATAATAGGTATAGAAGAGAGTGAAGACTCCCAGCTCAAAGGACCAGTAAATATCTTCAACAAAATCATAGAAGAAAACTTCCCTAATCTAAAAAAAGAGATACCCATAGGCATACAAGAAGCCTACAGAACTCCAAATAGATTGGACCAGAGAAGAAACACCTCCCATCACATAATAGTCAAAACACCAAACGCACAAAATAAAGAAAGAATATTAAAAGCAGTAAGGGAAAAAGGTCAAGTAACATATAAAGGCAGACCTATCAGAATCACACCAGACTTCTCGCCAGAAACTATGAAGGCCAGAAGATCCTGGACTGATGTCATACAGACCCTAAGAGAACACAAATGCCAGCCCAGGTTACTGTATCCTGCAAAACTCTCAATTAACATAGATGGAGAAACCAAGATATTCCATGACAAAACCAAATTTACACAATATCTTTCTACAAATCCAGCACTACAAAGGATAATAAATGGTAAAGCCCAACATAAGGAGGCAAGCTATAACCTAGAAGAAGCAAGAAACTAATCATCTTGGCAACAAAAAAAAGAGAATGAAAGCACACAAACATAACCTCACATCCAAATATGAATATAACGGGAAGCAATAATCACTATTCCTTAATATCTCTCAACATCAATGGCCTCAACTCCCCAATAAAAAGACATAGATTAACAAACTCGATACGCAATGAGGACCCTGCATTCTGCTGCCTACAGGAAACACACCTCAGAGACAAAGACAGACATTACCTCAGAGTGAAAGGCTGGAAAACAATTTTCCAAGCAAATGGTCAGAAGAAGCAAGCTGGAGTAGCCATTCTAATATCAAATAAAATCAATTTCAATTAAAAGTCATCAAAAAAGATAAGGAAGGACACTTCATATTCATCAAAGGAAGAATCCACCAAGATAAACTCTCAATCCTAAATATCTATGCCCCAAATACAAGGGCACCTACATATGTAAAAGAAACCTTACTAAAGCTCAAAACACACATTGCACCTCACACAATAATAGTTGGAAATTTCAACACCCCACTCTCATCAATGGACAGATCATGGAAACAGAAATTGAACAGAGATGTAGACAGACTAAGAGAAGTCATGAGCCAAATGGACTTAACGGATATTTATAGAACATTCTATCCTAAAGCAAAAGGATATACCTTCTTCTCAGCTCCTCATGGTACTTTCTCCAAAATTGACCATATAATTGGTCAAAAAACGGGCCTCAACAAGTACAGAAAGATAGAAATAATCCCATGCGTGCTATCGGACCACCACAGCCTAAAACTGGTCTTCAACAACAATCAAGGAAGAATGCCCACATATACTTGGAAATTGAACAATGCTCTACTCAATGATAACCTGGTCAAGGAAGAAATAAAGAAAGAAATTAAAAACTTTTTAGAATTTAATGAAAATGAAGGTACAACATACCCAAACTTATGGGACACAATGAAAGCTGTGCTAAGAGGAAAACTCATAGCGCTGAGTGCCTGCAGAAAGAAACAGGAAAGAGCATATGTCAGCAGCTTGACAGCACACCTAAAAGCTCTAGAACAAAAAGAAGCACATACACCCAGGAGGAGCAGAAGGCAGGAAATAATCAAACTCAGAGCTGAAATCAACCAAGTAGAAACAAAAAGGACCATAGAAAGAATCAACAGAACCAAAAGTTGGTTCTTTGAGAAAATCAACAAGATAGATAAACCCTTAGCCAGACTAACGAGAGGACACAGAGAGTGCGTCCAAATTAACAAAATCAGAAATGAAAAGGGAGACATAACTACAGATTCAGAGGAAATTCAAAAAATCATCAGATCTTACTATAAAAACCTATATTCAACAAAACTTGAAAATCTTCAGGAAATGGATAATTTCCTAGACAGATACCAGGTACCGAAGTTAAATCAGGAACAGATAAACCAGTTAAACAACCCCATAACTCCTAAGGAAATAGAAGCAGTCATTAAAGGTCTCCCAACCAAAAAGAGCCCAAGTCCAGACGGGTTTAGGGCAGAATTCTACCAAACCTTCATAGAAGACCTCATACCAATATTGTCCAAACTATTCCACAAAATTGAAACAGATGGAGCACTACCAAATACCTTCTACGAAGTCACAATTACTCTTATACCTAAACCACACAAAGACACAACAAAGAAAGAGAACTTCAGACCAATTTCCCTTATGAATATCGATGCAAAAATACTCAACAAAATTCTGGCAAACCGAATCCAAGAGCACATCAAAACAATCATCCACCATGACCAAGTAGGCTTCATCCCAGGCATGCAGGGATGGTTTAATATACGGAAAACCATCAACGTGATCCATTATATAAACAAACTGAAAGAACAAAACCACATGATCATTTCATTAGACGCTGAGAAAGCATTTGACAAAATTCAACACCCCTTCATGATAAAAGTCCTGGAGAGAATAGGAATTCAAGGCCCATACCTGAACATAGTAAAAGCCATATACAGCAAACCAGTTGCTAACATTAAACTAAAGGGAGAGAAACTCGAAGCAATCCCACTAAAATCAGGGACTAGACAAGGCTGCCCACTCTCTCCCTACTTATTCAATATAGTTCTTGAAGTTCTAGCCAGAGCAATCAGACAACAAAAGGAGGTCAAGGGGATACAGATCGGAAAAGAAGAAGTCAAAATATCACTGTTTGCAGATGATATGATAGTGTATTTAAGTGATCCCAAAAGTTCCACCAGAGAACTACTAAAGCTGATAAACAACTTCAGCAAAGTGCCTGGGTATAAAATTAACTCAAAAAAATCAGTAGCCTTCCTCTACACAAAAGAGAAACAAGCCGAGAAAGAAATTAGGGAAACGACACCCTTCATAATAGACCCAAATAATATAAAGTAACTCGGTGTGACTTTAACCAAGCAAGTAAAAGATCTGTACAATAAGAACTACAAGACACTGAAGAAGGAAATTGAAGAAGACCTCAGAAGATGGAAAGATCTCCCATGCTCATGGATTGGCAGGATTAATATAGTAAAAATGGCCATTTTACCAAAAGCAATCTACAGATTCAATGCAATCCCCATCAAAATACCAATCCAATTCTTCAAAGAGTTAGACAGAACAATTTGCAAATTCATCTGGAATAACAAAAAACCCAGGATAGCTAAAGCTATCCTCAACAATAAAAGGACTTCAGGGGGAATCACTATCCCTGAACTCAAGCAGTATTACAGAGCAATAGTGATAAAAACTGCATGGTATTGGTACAGAGACAGACAGATAGACCAATGGAATAGAATTGAAGACCCAGAAATGAACCCACACACCTATGGTCACTTGATTTTTGACAAAGGAGCCAAAACCATCAAATGGAAAAAAGATAGCATTTTCAGCAAATGGTGCTGGTTCAACTGGAGGGCAACATGTAGAAGAATGCAGATCGATCCATGCTTATCACCCTGTACAAAGCTTAAGTCCAAGTGGATCAAGGACCTCCACATCAAACCAGACACACTCAAACTAATAGAAGAAAAACTAGGGAAGCATCTGGAACACATGGGCACTGGAAAAAATTTCCTAAACAAAACACCAATGGCTTACACTCTAAGATCAAGAATCGACAAATGGGATCTCATAAAACTACAAAGCTTCTGTAAGGCAAAGGACACGGTGGTTAGGACAAAACGGCAACCAACAGATTGGGAAAAGATCTTTACCAATCCTACAACAGATAGAGGCCTTATACCAAAATATACAAAGAACTCAAGAAGTTAGACCGCAGGGAAACAACCCTATTAAAAAATGGGGTTCAGAGCTAAACAAAGAATTCACAGCTGAGGAATGCCGAATGGCTGAGAAACACCTAAAGAAATGTTCACCATCTTTAGTCATAAGGGAAATGCAAATCAAAACAACCCTGAGATTTCACCTCACACCAGTGCGATTGGCTAAGATCAAAAACTCAGGTGACAGCAGATGCTGGAGAGGATGTGGAGAAAGAGGAACACTCCTCCATTGTTGGTGGGATTGCAGACTGGTACAACCATTCTGGAAATCAGTCTGGAGGTTCCTCAGAAAATTGGACATTGAACTGCCTGAGGATCCAGCTATACCTCTCTTGGGCATATACCCAAAAGATGCCTCAACATATAAAAGAGACACGTGCTCCACTATGTTCATCGCAGCCTTATTTATAATAGCCAGAAGCTGGAAAGAACCCAGATGCCCTTCAACAGAGGAATGGATACAGAAAATGTGGTACATCTACACAATGGAATATTACTCAGCTATCAAAAACAACGAGTTTATGAAATTCGTAGGCAAATGGTTGGAACTGGAAAATATCATCCTGAGTGAGCTAACCCAATCACGGAAAGACATACATGGTATGCACTCATTGATAAGTGGCTATTAGCCCAAATGCTTGAATTACCCTAGATCCCTAGAACAAACAAACTCAAGACGGATGATCAAAATGTGAATGCTTCACTCCTTCTTTAAATGAGGAAAAAGAATACCCTTGGCAGGGAAGGGAGAGGCAAAGATTAAAACAGAGACTTAAGGAACACCCATTCAGAGCCTGCCCCACAGGTGGCCCATACATATACAGCCACCCAATTGGACAAGATGGATGAAGCAAAGAAGTGCAGACCGAGAGGAGCCGGATGTAGATTGCTCCTAAGAGACACAGCCAGAATACAGCAAATACAGAGGCGAATGCCAGCAGCAAACCACTGAACTGAGAATAGGACCCCCGTTGAAGGAATCAGAGAAAGAACTGGAAGAGCTTGAAGGGGCTCGAGACTCCATATGTACAACAATGCCAAGCAACCAGAGCTTCCAGGGACTAAGCCCCTACCCAAAGACTATACATGGACTGACCCTGGACTCTGACTTCATAGGTAGCAATGCATATCCTAGTAAGAGCACCAGTGGAAGGGGAGGCCCTGGGTCCTGCTAAGACTGAACCCCCAGTGAACTAGACTGGTGGGGGGAGGGCGGCAATGGGGGGAGGGTTGGGAGGGGAACACCCATAAGGAAGGGGAGGGGGGAGGGAGATGTTTGCACGGATACCAGGAAAGGGAATAACACTTGAAATGTATATAAGAAATACTCAAGTTAATAAAAAAAAATATATCGAAATAAACAAAACAAAAAAAAAAAGACACACGCTCCACTATGTTCATAGCAGCCTTATTTATAATAGCCAGAACTGGAAAGAACCCAGATGCCCTTCAACAGAGGAATGGATACAGAAAATGTGGTACATCTACACAATGGATTATTACTCAGCTATCAAAACCAATGACTTTATGAAATTCATAGGCAAATGGTTGGAACTGGAAAATATCATCCTGAGTGAGGTAACCCAATCACAGAAGAACACACATGGTGTGCACTCATTGATAAGTTGCTATGAGCCCAAATGCTTGAATTACCCTAGATGCCTAGAACACATGAAACTCAAGACAGATGATCAAACTGTGAATGCTTCACTCCTTCTTTAAAAGGGGAACAAGAACTCCCTTGGCAGGGAATAGAGAGGCAAAGAGTAAAACAGAGACTGAAGGAACACCCATTCAGAGCCTGCCCCACATGTGGCCCATACATATACAGCCACCCAATTAGACAAGATGGATGAAGCAAAGAAGTGCAGGCAGACAGGAGCCGGTTGTAGATCTCTCCTGAGAGACACAGCCAGAATACAGCAAATACAGAGGCAAATGCCAGCAGCAATCCACTGAACTGAGAATAGGACCCCCGTTGAAGGAATCAGAGTAAGAACTGTAAGAGCTTGAAGGGGCTCGAGACCCCATATGAACAACAATGCCAAGACCAGAGCTTCCAGGGACTAAGCAACTACCTAAAGAATATACATGGACTGACCCTGGACTCTGACCTCATAGGTAGCATTGAATATCCTAGTAAGATCATCAGTGGAAGGGGAAGCCCTGGTTCCTGCTAAGACTTAACCCCCCAGTGAATGTGATTGTTGGGGGGAGGGCAGCAATGGTGGGAGGATGGGGAGGGGAACACCCATAAAGAAGGGGAGGGGGAGGGGTTAGGGGATCTTGGCCCGTAAACCGGGAAAGGGAATAACACTCGAAATGTAAATAAGAAATACTCAAGTTAATAAAATAAAAGAAATAAAATAAAAAAAAGAATATACATAAGCGGCCCCCAAAATTCCTCCAGAGAACTCCTAAACCTGATAAACAACTTCAGCAGAATGGCTGGGTAGAAAATTAAACAAATTAGTAGCCTTCCTACTCAAAGGATAAACGGACTGAGAAATAAAGGTAAACAACCCCCTTCACAATAGTCACAAATAATATAAAATACCTGGATGTGACACTAACCAAGCAAGTGAAAGATCTGTATAAGAACCTCAAGTCTCTGAAGAAAGAAATTGAAGATCTCAGAAGATGGAAAGATCTCCCATGCTCACGGAATGGCAAGATTAATATAGTAAAAATGGGTGTCTTACCAAAAGCAATCTACACATTCAATGCAATCCCCATCAAAATTCCAACTCAGTTCTTCATAGAGTTAGAAAGAGCAATTTGCAAATTCATTTGGAATAACAAAAGACCCAGGATAGTGAAAACTATCCTCAACAATAAAAGAACTTCAGGAGGAATCACCATCCCTGACCTCACACTGTATTACTGAACACATTTTATTTTCTAACATTCAAACCAAAGCTGTAAAACTGTAGGAGTTAAGAAAATGAAACAAAATTGTATTTAGTTGGAGCTTTTAAAGAGATGTTTATGGATGAAAGCTTTTAGTCTAAATGCCTTCTGTCGTGCAAGGCTAGAGAAACTTCAATGTGTGTTTTGATAAGTGGGTGTGAAGCAGTCACAAGGCATTAGAGCAGACCAAAGGAGATCACTGTGTGAATGTGTCACTTTCTGTGCCCTTCCTATATGCTTTTCTTTCCTATCAGAGATTACCAGTAAAAACCATTTTGGCCCATAACACAGACTAGTGTTACATCTGTCACTGAAGGACACATGTATACTGGAACCTCCTTAAACACCATTTCTTAATGATGTGTTAGCAAATCCCTATGCAAGAACTTCCAGGTATGGACAACCTGTATGGCAAAAGCAGCAGAAACTTTTGTAGAGAACACACAAACACATACATACATACACACACACACATAATATATATAATATACATATATATATATATATATATATATATAGAGAGAGAGAGAGAGAGAGACAGAGAGAGAGAGAAACAGAGAGGGAGAGAGACAGAGAGAGACAGACAGAGAGAGAGACAGAGAGAGAGAGACAGAGAGAGAGACAGACAGACAGAGAGAGAGAAACACAGAGACAGACAGACAGATATGTAGATATAGATATTTCAGATATTTTTTCTTCCAGGGAAGAACTGGCTTTAAATACTGTTAGTGATAACACTGACTTCATGTTTAATAATATAAGAGAAAAGCACTCTAATGCAATATAGTGTGTGGGCATGGACATGTGCATGTGTGGGTGTATGCATGTGTGTTTCTTTCCTTTTACAATGTAGATCCTCGGTAATCATTCCAGGTCTCAGGCTTGGCACAGCTCTTTTCTCACTGAGACCCTGCCTTCCTCATATGTTTTTAGAAGCATATTGGCACTATTAGTGGTAAATCGTATCTGGGCTGTCCTTCACATACTTCCTGTCCCATATGACTGAGGCAGTGGAAAGATGGGTCAATGCTGGCCCAACCAGAGTCATGCTCATCAAGCAGCTTGCAGTGGGAGGGTCTTAATGCCCCCACTCATAATGCTGTGGCAGCCATAGGAATGATGATATCCATAAATGGGTTGTTGCCACTAGTGATTTGGACCACGATGCAGCCCTATGGCAGCCTTGAATGCCTCCATTGATTCCTTAGTCATGGAGAGTATACAGTGGACTCAACTTCCTCTTGAATGTCCCCCTTATGTCACCTGTTAGGACTAGGGTAAGCCTGCTCATCTCAGACAGGACTACCCCTCAACTAGGCCCAAGACCAGATGTGTCATTGTAACAAAGGTTTCCACTGGGTAAAAGATTGTTGTTCTCAAAAGCAGGAAGATAATTTAAACTCCAAAAGGGACATCCCTCAGCCCCATCAGGAAGAATAACCCTGCTAGGCAAGTAGTCTTTTGAATCGTGCCTATGTTTCCTTGGTCCCCAATGATAACTGTTTACTTAGATTCTATATCCATTAAAGAGATGGTTGACATAGGGGCATATATCACTATAATAATAAAATTGAATCATTGTGTTTCCCCCATTGGAGATTCTGGTCTGGTCCCTCTATTATAGGAGTTGGAGGCCAACAGTCCACTGAAATGACTACCAAACCTGTCCGTCAACTGGACTGTATGGCAATTAGTGATCTTTTACACTCGTGGCTGATGTTTCCCACAATCTTTGGGGAAAAGATGTTCTGGAAGACATGTGTTGTCCTTGTTATGGACAATCATACCTTTTTGGATGACTGTGCAGCATGACCAGCTGGACCATACATGTCACAGGATCACTCCCAATTCTAATGCTCACTGCCTACCTAGCACCAATTGAGATCAGGGTACCTGACCCTATACCTTTGGCCTTGCTTTCTGAAGCTGATATCTGGGTGGGTCAGTGGCCCATTTTGGAACCTAAGCTTTCTGCTCTCAAGGAATTGCTCTTGAACAATTAGCTTTGGGTCATTTAAGACCCTTGACCAGCAGACATAATACTTCTACTTTTGTCATTAAAAAGAAGTCAGGGAAATTTAGGCTTCTACTGGATCTGAAGGTCATTAATGAACTCATGGTAAAAGGGAGACCATGCAAAAAGGATTGCCTAATCCTTGTCTATCCTACCCAAATACCATGTGATCATTCTAGATGTTAAGGATTGCTTTTTTTCAGATCCCTTTTGTTCCCAGGATAGAAGCCATTTTGTTTTCATAGTGTGGGAGCAAAATATGAATAAATCAGCTAAAAGATGTCAGTAGACAGTTCTGTCCTGCCTCAGGGCATAAAAAATAGCCCCACCATTTGTCAGCTATATGTGGCTGAAACCATACAGAGATTCCCCAGGCCTGTCCTTGTAGTCCATTATATAGATGATATTATGTGTGTACACCCTAGCCTGCCTGATCTTGAAAGCGAGTCCTCTCAATTGTTGCTTAACTTGGAAAGTCTCAACTTGAAGTCTCCTCCTGAAAAGATTCAGAGAGTTCCCCTGTATGCTTTCCTGGGCTTTGGTATTTTTGACAATATTAAGCCCCTGCTCTTCTCCATCATGGCAAAAGAATACTATTCCCTTGTGGAACTACAATTGTATGGAACTGTTAACTAGCTCAAACCTTTCCTGCCTATTCTGGAGCAGGAGATGAGGCACTTCTTTTCTCTCTTGGAGGGGCCTAGTAGCCTCTCCATCAGAATTAAACTAACATCTGAGGCTAGTAAACTACTACAGAAACTTATGGCCCTCCTTTCTGTACCAACTCTGGAAAGGCATGATCCAGTGAAACACTCCTGGTCATCATTTTGTGGTCCCTGGAGGCGGTTCTAGGAGTGTTATAGCAGAATGGGCCCCTTATGTGGTTGCACCAGGCCCACTCTGATTTACTTAAGGTTACATCAAAGTTTGAGATTATCTTCAGCCTCGCCCTAAGGTGAGAGGCTTAGCAAGGAGAACGTATAACAGTGAACCAGACAAAATTATTCTACCATACCTATGATATTATCAAACATTATGGGCAAATTCCATCAGCTTTTAAGAAATGTTGGTGGGGTTTACAGACTCCTTTGATAACCACATGCCACCAGATAAGCAAATCACTACTGTGTCCCAGCTGCTGATTCCAGTTAAACCCCATAGCATACCTAGCTCTCCTCCCATTTCGATGGCAACTATGTCCTTTTCTGGCACTATTACAGCCAGATAGGGGATTCTTATCCGAAGACTGGAGGAGGGAAAAGGACACAACTCATATTCTCCCTAATCCTGGCTCAGTGCAACTGCGTGAATTATTTGGACTCCTGAAAATTTTTGAGTGTTGCCAATAGAGCCAATTAATATTTCCTCAGACAGCCAATATGCAGTACAAGCTCTCTGTACCCTGTCCTTCTCCTATATTAAAGAGCAAAGCACCCCTGTTCATGCTGCATGCAGTCTCTCCAGAAGGCTCTTAATGATAGAGCACATCCCTGGTACATCTCACACACAAGACACAATCTAAATTCCCTGGCATATTAGCAGAAGGACATAAGAGAACTGATGCCCTGATTTTAACTTTAGACATCCAATTGCTAGAACAAGCCAGCATGTTAACCAACAGTTTTACCTCTCCTCTCAGAATTTAACTTTCTGTTCTTTTCTCTTGCAATGTGAGTTTGGGTTTGCCCTCCATGGATTTAGTCACTGCAATAGGATGATTAGAAGACATCTGACGCACTCCTCTGATGGCCCTTGTATCCAACTACACTATATGACCACAGAGGATTTTTATGGTAATTAATCTCTGGCACTGTCTCAGGCATGGAATTTCATGTGCCCCTTACTGATTACAAATCCCCAAAGGATCCCCCAAGCTTATCATGTTTACCCCTGCATTTCTGTCCAAGGGTCACTCAAATGCCCACTTTTGTGGGACTTCTTAGGCCTTGGGAGCACTGCCAGCATGGACTAGGTATAAAATTTGCCGAGGACTACCCAATATTGTAATCTAACCTTCCACTTGGCATGTGGAGGTTTATCTCACAAGATACTTCAAATGTTACTCCGTATGTGATGTATTCAATTTAGAAAGTGAAATTACTGTTGAACTCAAAAGACAGTTTTTAATCTTCATAGTTTAGGTGAATCTAGGATCCTTTAAGAATGTATCTGGTACCTGTGGAATAAAAGCTGTGGCTCCTCCTTTTATTATTTGTCTGCTTTTGACAGGTGTGTGTGTGTGTGTGTGTGTGTGTGTGTGTGTGTGTGTGTGTGTGTGTGTTGTTTCTCATTGTTGTGACCTAATACCTCAGGAAAGGCAATGTAGGAGAAGAAGAGTTTATTTTGCTCACAGTTTAAGCAGGTATGGAGTCCTTCATGGCAGGAAGGCATGATGACAGGAACAGGAGGCAGCTGGTTGCAACAATGATCAAGAAGCAGAATCAGGACATGGGATAAGCCTATAAAACCTCAAAGTCCCCAAACCTGGTGACTCACTTCTTCCAGAAAGGCTCCACCTCCTACACATTAAAAGAAAAGCACATCTAAAAAGCACCAGTAATGTGACACCAAGTTGAGAGACACATAAAACCATGAGGACATTCTACATTTGGAGCATGTGAGATGAAATGTTGCTTATTTGTGATGGATCGTTGACAACAGCTAGAATCATTTGGGAAGATGGAGTCTCAACTGAGAAAATAGGCCCCACCCCCAGATTGGCCTGTGGGCAAGCCTGTGGTAGATTTTCTTGATTAATGACTAATGTGGGAGAGAGTAGCTCTTTGTGGGTGGTGCCATCCTGAGACTATTGGTCTTAGGTGCAGTAAGAAAACAAACTGAGCTACCCATAAGATTTGAGTCAGTAAGCAGGATCCTACATGGACTCAACATCAGTTTCAGTCCTGAGGCATTGTCCTGACTTCCCTTGATAATGATTTCTAAACTATAAGATGAAATAAACCTTTTTATTCCCAATGTTTGTTTTGGTCTTAGTCTTTTATGACAGCAATAGAAAACCTAACTAAGATACTATTGTTATCGAAAACACTAAGCCAGTCCTTGGAAATTGGCTGGCTTTGAACTAGGGCCAGGCACTTAGGTGTGGGCAGAAGCGTGTATCAAGCTGCTTGTATATTGTGTGACATATAAACAAGTTATCTAAAATAATAGGACACTGATATTCAATAGAAGGAAAAAGGGGTTCTTCAGTAGTACTACAGTGGTGCTCTCTTTGGAAGCTTTTGATAGCCTGTCTTCATTGAGTAAAATACCTTGAAATCTCATACTGTGGCTTTGTTGTTGAGCATGGATTATTAGCCTGAACTGTGCTTTGAACCACACAGGCAGCCCAGGGATATGCTGGTAGGTTCTCTTGACTTTCAATTTCACAAGATTTCTTGAAGATAATGCTGATGCTAGTGCATGTTACTAAAGATAGTGTATCTTACCCTAAGTGCGTTAGTGCTGCTGAGATCTGTTCTCATTTCTTGGGATAGTGTTAGCTCTTCTCACTTCTGAGGTTTTTGGTACAGCAGTTTCTAGAAGCCCGTATCTTACAAGCACTTCCTGCAAACTGTTTAGAACAATCACAGTAGATAGTAAACTATGAAAAGTCAGTGTGTGTGTGTGTGTGTGTATGGGGTGTGTGTCTGTGTGTGTGTGTGTGTGTGTGTGTGTGTGTGTGTGTGTTTGCCTGTGTACGTGTACCTTCTTGAGCATGCTAGCAGGTATGTGTGGTTGTCATATAAGCAAGAGGAAAAAACAATGTATTCTTCTCTTTATCACTCTGTGTCTAATTCTTTTTTCAAGAAACTGTCTCTCACAGAGCCTGAATCTAACCTGGAAGCCAAGGAGCATCAGTTAGCATCTTACTTCCATTCCCCACAGAACTGACATGACAGGCACACACGGTCACTCCAGGCTTTACAGGTCAGTTATGAGGTCTCAACCCAGATCATCATGCTTGTGCAGCAATGATTTTAATACACTGACAACAATGAGAACTTTTAAAAAAGATGTATGCCTCTAACAAAAGAATTAAAAAAAATGTACCCATTGGTTATGATCACTTTTAATCAAAGACCTAGAATCAATAAGAGTCAAAGTCTATGGCTCAGTGATAGTGGCTCAGTGTCTAATACCATTGAGTCCAACTCCTAGCACCTGCAATGAAATCAGTGCAAACTTTCTCTCCACCACTACCATCGTCCCTAGGAACAAAATTTATAAAATATTAATTTTTTATTTCTGTGTGTGTGTGTGTGTGTGTGTGTGTGTGTGTGTGTGTATGCACATGTACTACCCAAAGAGGCCAGAGGAAGGTGTCAAATTACCTGAGAGCAGCAGCTACAATTTGCTTTTAACTGATGAACCATCTCTCCCACAGACCCAAAATGAACATACTAACTGTATTACTACTCAATGAATTTCAACTTAAAATGTAAATAAATACCACAATTTTCTCAGTAAATATTTAAATAGTAGTGCAGCCCAGTGGTCTGTGAAACTAGAAAATATACCCTTCTGTCCCAAGAGGGAAAGATATGCATGCAAACACTGGAGGGAAACGGAAAGCATCATCTGTGAATCAGGGCAGTTCACATTAATATTCGAAAGCATTTTCACTGAATATTGTTGGAACCAAAAGAACAAAAATGCAAAATTCATGAGATAGGGTAGTTATGTATTAGTAATATATTCATAAAAATAGTATATAATTATGTATAACATGTAATATATGCAATTATACAAAATATTAAAATATATTTTATGTCATAAAATATTATATATAATATAATCATTCCCATATGTCTGTGATAAATATTAACATGTTATTAATGATTAACATTGGGACAAATAATTATAAAACTATAAGGTGTGTTTTCATTAGTAGAATAAAGTTCTATGAAAATAATATGTGAAAACACCATAGTATACATGCATAGTTGAGGTGGTTTCAGTGAGAAGTATCCCCAATGGATTCTCACATGAGAACTTGGTCTCTAGCTTGTGCAACATTTGAGAAGATGAGAAGATGATGGAAATATCAGGAAGTAGATTCTTGCTGTAGGAAGTACAACACTGGGGATGGGCTTTGAGATCCTACAGAGGGACCCTTCTTTCTAGTTTATCTCTCTACTTCTGGTGTGGGGATGAAAATGAGATCAGCCACCATGCTGATTCCAGCATACGTCCCTGTCTGTTGCCAAGCCTTTTCTGCCAAGGTGGACTCTGCCCTTCTGTAGCTGTAAATTGAAATAGATCCTTTCTTTCTCGGGTTGTTTTGGCCCTGGAATTTTAGCACAGCAACAGAAAAACAATTAACATGAAGGTCATTTTATCTTTTAAATGCATATGTTGTGTGCAAGAGCATATATCTGGCAGTTTCCACAATAGTAATTTACTTTTCTTGTAATAGCACGTTTTTTGAGGTAATAGAAGAAGAGAAGATCTATTCTTAATTCCTTAAACCATTGTAACTTTTTCTAATTTTTTAACAATATATAAAAAGTGTTTTCCTATGCAAGACAAAGAGTGAAATTTTATCAAAGGACTCAAAAATACCTTTATAAATACTTAAACTCTGAGACATTCTCTAACTGGCTTTTTTTGTCTAAATACAAATGCTGCTTAGTCAAAATAAGAAATTCAATCATCCATAAATATTGTCCTAATAAGATTGACCAGCAAAGGTTATATTCCTATATGTTGGCTTTTTGTGCAGTTTGAAAGCAAAAATCTAACCATAGAGGTATAGGAAAATGTCCCCAGAAAGTTCTGCTACATTTTCTCAAAGCTGCAAGGATCTCACACCTTCTCCTTGATTCTCTCTCTCTCTCTCTCTCTCTCTCTCTATATATATATATATATATATATATATATATATATATATGTATATATATGTGTGTGTGTGTGTTTTATATGTTTATATATTATATACATATGTGAAACAAGTATATATGCATATATGTATATGTGTATACATGTATAAAGGCACATATATACTACACACACACACACACACACACACACACACACACACTTCGTGTTACCTCCTTAGATAGGCAATGAGTTTAAACTGTCACTGAATCTGCATATCTGACTCACCTATAATATTTGTAGCTCAGGAGCAGAATTTGGAGACCAGACTGGGCAATATAGTAAGAACCCACCTCTAAGAAAAAAATCAAAGGAGCAAAGTGATAAAGCAAGGCTGAGGCAGGATAATTATTAACATTCCCCAGATGACCCCACAGAGCAGCCAGGTGTGTTAATGTTGGCTGTAGTAATGGGGCTTTTCAAAGTGCGTAGCTAGGGTTGAATTGTCTCCCTGAGACCACAGAGAGGACCAACTCAGAAATTCAAAGTGAGCCAAGCCCTCACATTAAAAGTGAGCATTTACAGATATATATAGTGACTTGAGGCAATTAGTGAAAATCTCTCACTAAATAAGGTCTACCCCAGTGCTGCTACTTTCAAGCTCAGTCAACAAAACATGTGAGAACATCTCTTATCACTTCATGATAACATATAATAATAATAAGAAGAATATATTTTAAAAACGGGTCCTTTGAGATACAATGGCTTAACGTGGCTGGCTTCCATTCTCTTGCAATACACTGGGTGTCCCTGAGAGGGCACCAGATAAACTGCACCTAGAACAGGTGATTTTCAAAATCTTCCTGAAATGAAATGAATGATGACTCATCTTCATCAATTTAAGCAATTAATTCTTGAGGACATCCCTTAGAATCACGATTCTTTCACAGTGAAATAATAGACTTACTGTAGTGGAAGCTTAGGGCATTGTGATTAAACTAACTTGAGACAACGTTTTGTGGCCAGAAAGGCTTCATAATGTTCTTTAAGTGATAGTCTATATCATATCTTATACAACTTCTCACTGTCACAGGACACCTGTTTGTTCTGTACAAAAAGATGTGTAGGACCCACTAGTGACACCCCAAGTCCAAGGTTCACCTGTCACTACTTTTTAAGGATTATGCAAAGATCTCCATTTGGCTCTTTCTCTTCAGTGGTCTCCTTTATTAGTTATGGCCACTTGAGATTTAAAGTTAATTCCCAAGAAGGAAAATGGAGTTTTTGAAACTGTACATTTCACTGAATAAGTATCCTGTGTAGAATACTTCAGAAGTTTGTTCAGAGCTAAGTAATATTATCAGAGAAGTCTGTGGCTGATCTTCAAAAACAAACATTGAGATCTGTCAAGGCTAAGACTGTCTTTAGTGATCAGCCAAAATCAGGAGTGACAAGCAGCCTCTGCAACTGTACTTTATAGATGTGAGCTAGGCATAACTGCCTTTGTACAGAAATATACTTGATTGCTTTCATGCCCTATATTTAAAAAGCTAAAGAAAGGAAAGATAATTTTATTTGTACCTCCTCAATATAATGTGAATAGATTGAAACTAGAAGAAAATCCAACATCTGGTGGAGGACTATCGGTGCAACTCTGGACCAGTCAGAATATCTGAGACAAAGCTTTTACAGGCTTCTTGAAGAGAGCTCTGAAAGACAATTTGAAAATTATAAAATTCTCTGAGGGCGTTAAGGCAAACTTATCCTGATGCTTATTAAAATAGCAAGTCAGGCTTTATTCAGGAACAATTACAGCAGAGAATGCCAAGAGTTCCACAATTGCAAAGGGACATGTGATTCAACCTGCAATAAAGGAGGGACAGATGGACTATGGCCAAGAAGTGTAAGGAAGCATACGTGGGTGCATGTATACAGGAAAGATTGGGCTGAAAGTTATAAAGAAGGGACATCAAGAGATTGAAGAATTCTTGCTAGGAAATTACTAAAGGGAAACCACCAAGGAATGGGGGATTTTTGCTAAGTCAACTTGACAGGGTTTCTGTTAACAGAAGCCAAAGTCGTCAGATAGCAGTGTAAGATATAAGGAATTTGATTACATATGGAATGGGTTAAATTCTTTCTAAATCAATTTCGTTAAAACTAGGCTAAACAGATTAAACATGGGGTAAAATCTAATATGTTAAAATTGAATAGCATTTGATCAAGGCCATGGACTTTATCATCCCCTCTGAATGCAGACGTGTGTGTGTGTGTGTGTGTGTGTGTGTGTGTGTGTGTGTGTGTGTGTGTGTGAAGTACTGAAAACAAAGTATGTAGGAACTACATATGTAGGCATGCAAAAACACAAATGCTCTTGTGCGTGCAAGCACACACACACATACACACACACCAAATAAATCCATAAACATACTTAATTTTGAAAAGTAGAGGCTAGTGAGGTGGCTCAGCAGTTAAGGGCAGTAGGTGCTCTTATAGAGGTCTCAAAGTCAATTCCCAGCAAACACATGGTGGTTCATTACTATCTTTAAAGAGATCTGATGCCCTCTCCTGACATGCAGGTGTATTTGCAGACAAAGCTCTAATACATAAAACAAAAAATACAAAAATAACTAAAATAGCAAATTCAAGAAAAATAAAATGCTAACAACTGAGGCACATGCTGTACTTCTGGCCATGGACATTTAAAAACTATTCATTATATCTTCCCAATGGTGTAATGAGTTTATTTTATGAGCCCAGGTTTAGAGGTTTGGTAGGAAGCCAGTTCAAACAACAGAAAGGTAACATTTTTAAAAAAGAAAATAAAAAGCTAAACATTTCTTGATTCTATACTGAAGTGGAGAACTGAGTTGTTACCCAACCCCCAACCCCCAGCAGCTTCTTGCAGATGGAGCTGTTGATTTGAGGGCAATTGTCTCCTATGAATTTTACCAATGTGTGACAATTACCCAAGTTCCTGGGCTAAGAAGCAGCCCTGCTGTGAAAATTTATAGTGTTCAATAGTCCTCAAAATTTCTCATTTGTTACCCATGGTGAGATGGAGAGGTAGCCTTGGGGGGCTAGAAGGGAGAGTATTGAATACACAAAGGCAACCAGGAGGATTGCACATCAATTTGAAACTGGCAAAACTGGCATGTCCTCTAACATTGGCAGGAATGAATCACCATTCAGATATAGAGATTTGCATAATGTACGTCTTGAGTACTTTTAGTGTATAATCTGTTCCAACTGATACCTTGGCTAGCAATGAATGTAATTGTACCTGCTGTCTTGATTCAGAAGGGTTTTAAATAATATCATTCATAGATTTTCACATGGTTGGGGAGGTGCCTCAGTCAATAGTGTCTGCCATGTTGCATAAGGACCTAAATTTGGATTCCCTAGTACCCACGTAAAAAGCTAGATGTGATAGCACACATCTATAATTTCAGCACTGAAGGAACAAATCCCAGAGACTCCCTGGGGATTGCTACCCAGCTACTCTTGCTGAATCAGTGAGCTTCAGGTTCAATGAAAGACCAGCTCTCAAATGATAATGTGGGGAACAATACAGGAAATTTCTTTTTTTTTTTTTTTGGTTCTTTTTTTTCCCCGGAGCTGGGGACCGAACCCAGGGCCTTGCTCTTCCTAGGCAAGCGCTCTACCACTGAACTAAATCCCCAACCCCCTATACAGGAAATTTCTTAATGTCAACCCCTGGCCTTCACATGCATTTACACACACACACACACACACACACACACACACACACACACACACACACACACACACACACACACAAGAGACAAACAAATGAAAAACAGACAGACAAACAAAATAGGATTTCCACAATTCAAAGGAGTTCCAAGCATTGAATAAAGTAAGCCATCATTTGCTTATTTAGTATTTAGTGGATATCAGCAAACTCTTTCTAGTAACAGGTCAGCTTAGAAATATTTTAGGCTCTGAAGGTCACAGTGTTACTTTCACAATCAATCCTATTCCCTTTCGTGTTTGGAAGCCTCCATACAATTAAATGAGCATGGCAGCTTCCAATAAAAAAAAATTCATGGACACTGAATTTTTGCATTCATTTGCCATGTCTTCATTTTTCTTGACTACATTTTAAGTTTCTAGAGAATAGGCCTCAGCTCATGCTTGAGTACTAAGGCAGATATTAAGAAAATATTAGGTAGATGGAAAACCATACACTGTTGTTCTAGCTTCATTCTGTGACTATGACAAATACTGGGAGCAAAAGCAACTTGAGGAAGGAAATGTTTTATTTCATTTTGTTGATCACAGGCCATCATTGACAGCAAACAGAGCAGGAACTTTAGCAGGACCTTGAAGCAGAAAGCAGGAGGGAATAGTTTTGGCTAGCTCACTCTCAGGCTCATGTTTAACTAATTTTAATATACACCCTAGGCCCATCTGCTAAGGGATAGTTCTGCCACAGTAAACTGTGCCCTCAGACATCAGTGAACAATCAAGACATTCCCAACAAATATGCCTATAGGCCAATCTGTTCTAAGAAATTCCTCAGCTAATACTGTCTTATCAGATGACTGCAGGCTGTGCAAGTTGACAATGAAGACTAACTAGAGTCACCATGTAAAACCTGAAGAACCATGGTAAAGAAGGTTTTCTCTTAGAATGATTGGTACAGACAATAAAGTGGAGGGAGGGTCTCTTCAGGTTCATGGTTTCTGATGGTTCAGTCCATGTTGATTGACCCATGTTGCTGGGCCTAGAATGAGGTTGACCATCCTGAAAGGTAAAGTCTAATGCAGAGGCTGTTCATATCACAATACATAGGAAGCAGAGAACATGAGACTAAATGTGGTCAGGAGTGATACATTCCTAAGTATCTACCTCAGTGACACACTTCTTCCAACTAGGTTTTATCTCATTAAATCTCTAGAACCTTTGAAAACAGCACTATTATGATTCATTTATGTTACCCATAGAGATAAATGATTAGTATAAATATATTGCATAGAATAATTAAAATAAATAAAATAGCAGTATTAGATGTAAGCAAGTGAGCCTGGAGAGAGGCCATTTTAGACTCAAGACTTCATTCCTCTTTGTTCATACAAGTAATTTTCACTCAGTGAAGCTTCAACTTTACCAAGTTCTACTCTTCTTTCCTTAAATTATATTTTGAGCTGTGTGTATGTGAGTCTGTGTACATAGATTCACTTGTGTATGGTTTCCCACGAAGGCCAGAAGAGGGTGTAGCATCCCATGAAGCTAGATGTGCAGTCATTTGTGAGCATCCTGCCCACGGGTGCTGGGAACAACACTTGGTTCCTATGCAATAACAGTCCTTTCTTGTAATCACTGAGTCCTCTCTCCACCCCTCACCTCTTATTTTTAAACACAGAAACAACTTTTCTTACAATTGTAATGATAACCAGTGTGCTTTAGAGAACAAAAGTGTCTCTAGGAGAGTGAGCAATCAATTTCTAACACAAATGGTTTTGTTACCGAGATGGAGCTGCTGAGAAATTTCAATTCCCTGATGCTCCCAGGCCATCCATGAGGGCTTAGGACTTGGCAACTTCATAGTGGCCTGCACTGTTTCCTAGAATGAAAACAGTGAGCTTCTTCATGAAGGAAGGAAAGCAGCCAACCCCTACTTTAGAGGATTCTTCAAATAATCTCCTCTCCAGAGAGCTGAGGCACGGTTGACTGACTTACTTGACTGGAAAATATCAACAAATAAAAGTAGTTTGATAGTGATTATTTATGTTCCTGAGTGGACTTCCCACCAGTAGGCTGAGGTAGATTTTTTTTCATATATGATTGTCAGTTTGACAGGATTTGGGATCACCAAGAGTCAAGCCTCTGAACACATCTATGAGGGATTATCTAGACTAGATTTAGGCTCTGGTCATGCCTATGAAGAATTATCCTGATTAAGTTTCAAGTGAGACTTCATACCCCTCAACCCTCCATACCCCCAAAAATGAAAGTGGAACTGTTGTTACATGAGCTAGAGTCGTGTAGTGTCTGAAAAAGAGAAAGCTAGCTAAGCACAAGGACTCATTCCTCTCTGCTCTGACTGTGGGTTCAATATGACCAGCCACCTCAAGATCTCATAGCCATCTCTTTCTGGCCCTGATGGACTGTACTCTCAAACTGAGAGGAGAAATAAACCTTCCTGTCTGAAGTCTCCTTTGGCAGGTATCAAAGCAACAGAAAAGAAATTAACAGATTGCTCTAAAGACTTACTCTTCTTTATAGGACACACTATGTAAGGGGAATGTACAACCACCTCTTAAGGAATATTCATTCTACCCCATGTCTTCCATAGGCACATAAACTATAAATACCAACAAATATGTGTTTGTTTTGTCTCCTTTCCTTTTGCAGAGGGCTTTTCCAGCTGAGAAGCTTCAAGAGCTGTTCTCCCATTTGCAACATCAGCCTTTGCAGCTCCCTGAACAGTGATTTTTCTCATTTTCCTAACTAACAATTCAATGTTTTTTTCCCTTTGTCCAAAAGATATTATTTTTGGGGATTCCATATGAGCCCAATTCTAATTATTTATTTGCTCTCTCCTGCATGTATGACATGTATTATTAGACTTCTGTTAACTCTTCTCTTACCTCATGCCAAGCTAACATTATGACACTCCAACCAGAAGACATACGAGGTCAGAAAAACAAAATGAGTTTTCCTCCCCTACACTAGTAAATACCAAGCTTTACTGAAAGAACGTAGCAGAGAAAATTAAACAAAATGTCTAAAATTGACCTTATGACAAAATGACTAGAGAATAACTCCACTGCATTTCTAGCTAAAATATCTGAGTAGTTATAGTCATCCACTTTGAGCCCTAAGCTTTAGCTATCTCAAGATTTTTCTGCCAGATAGTTCCTAATTTATTCCCAGTTCCAAGATTTCTTTCTAGATAAGAGCTCCTTGGTGATCTAGAGTGTAGATAAATTGCATTTAGACTGTCTTCATCGTCATTGTTGCATGAAGTCCAGTGTTATGTGACTATTCTATGTCCACTGATGTACTGTTCATAGGATCTCCTCCTTTACCATCTTCTGTGACTGATTTCTGTAAGGAACTCAGACTTACACTCTATTTCAATGCACCTAACTCTTCCTTGGTTTCTAAGTTCCTCATCCCAGGTATTACATGTAAAATTTTAGTACTTCTGGCTTTGAGAATAACTGCATCCCAATGACACATGACTCCTGTATGGCCTTACTGTCATCTTTTCTTTTATGTAGAAATTTCCCCAAGAAACATGTCCCATACCTCAATTTGATAATCCTGCTTAAAGAAAGTTGTTCAAACCATATGTGTTGCTCCAGCTTAACTATTATTGAGGACTTAGACCTACTTGACTCCAATCAATCCTTTACATTCTTGAGGAAATCACAGTAAGCAAATGTATCTGCATAAGTTGACTCATCTGGAAAAGCAGATCCAAAAGAGCAATCCCTTGGCTTGCACATCAGTAAGTTAATTTACACACTCTAGATTCCTCATCATTTTTGTTTGTTTGTTTGGTTGTTTGGTTGGTTGGTTGGTTGGTTGGTCTTGGTATTTAATTTTTTGTTTTTGTGTTCTTTTTATTTGTTTGAATTTTTAGTTTTTTGTTTGTTGTTTTTTGTTTTGTTTTGGGGGGATGTTTGTTTGGTTTGTTTATTTGTTTTATGTTTTTGTTAACTTTACATACCAGAGTAGATGCTGTGGTGGTTTGATTCAGTATGGTATGGTCCTTATAGACTTGTTTGAATGCTTGGCCTACAGAGAGTAGAGATATTAGGAAACGTGGCCCTTTGGGAGTATGTGTGACTTTGTTGGAGAAAGTGTGGTGTAACTGTTAAGGTGGACTTGAAGGCCTCCTATGCCCACACTATGCCCAATGTAGCAAATAATCTTTTCTTGCCTGTGGGTCAAGATTTGGGCCTCTCAACTTCTAGTCTAGCACTAGGTCTGCCTGCATGAGTCCATGTTTCTCATCATAATGATAATGAACTAGACCTCTAAAGCTGGAAGCCAGCCTCAAACTAAATGTTTTCCTCCATAAGAGTTGCCCTGGTTGTGGTGTCTCCCCAAACAAGACGGATACCATACTTGAAAACTGACCAAAAAAAGATGAGAACTACAGATTTCTTAACTCTACCAATCGGACCCAATAACTATTTAAAGAAAATAGAATTTGGTCAAATATTATTCTCCTGTTAAAGGATTCCATAAAATAGCTTAGATAGCTTAGTTTAGTTTTGTGTGGTCAGGAAATTATTCTAGTGCTTGTGAGTGTGTTTGTGTGATATGTGTGTAAGTGTTTGGACACATGTTTGAAGGTATGTACACGGACAGCCTCTCTTATTTTCTCACTTGTTTATGTGTGATAGGGTTTCTCACTGAACCTGGAGATATGCTGATGCCCAACAAGCTCTAAAGAGCCTACTGACTGACTCTGCCTTCCATATTAGTGGACTTACAGAAGAGAATGAGACCATGCACAGCATTAGTATAGGTATTTGCGGTGGAAACTGAGGTTCTCATGTTTGTGCAGCAAATGCTTTCAATCAGGGATCCATCTCCCTACTTCCAACTCTAGTCATTTTTTAGAGAAATCAACATCTGAACTTATAGAACTAAAAGATGTTTACCACTCCTGATCTTTTTAAAAAACTCTGCCTCATGCTTATTATAAACTCAGTTTTCAGTTTAATTCAACAATAATTACTGCAACAACAGCTATTATACTAGCTATTTAATTATTTGGCATTAATACATTTATCATAACTATTCAATGTTGTAACAATTGTCTTCATTCTAATTTTTAAAGTGCTGATAGAATAGTAGAGAATTTTATTAAATCTTTTCAGGCTATCTATGTAAATAGGAACTCAGGTAGCATGTGTGTACAGTTTCACTTCATAGACATAGACCACATATTCTCCCAGAGAACATTCTAGTAGTGAAGTTGCTACTTTGCAGCTTCAGTTACTTCTGTTTGAATCAGACACTCTGACATATTGTATAGAATACCATTTACATTGAACTGACACAAGTAAAAATGTTTCTGTTCTCAATCCTCTCTAGTCCCTCTCCAATTGAATTGCTTGACCTGCTCTTGAAGCTTAACTTCATTTAGTCATTCTTTTGAGGTGTAAATATTTGTATGATTTATATATATAATCAACAGTGCAACTATATGTATAGAGTATACATATATATGCATTGTGTAGTGTGGCACTTTTTCTAATGGGGTACAACACAAATGTCTATTTATCACAGTGAAGAAAGTAAAGAGAGACCAAAGTAAAAATACTGATAAAAATACAACTTGATGAACTGACAAGTTGGTTGAGGTTACCCTATTGGGTATCAGTGACTGAGGGCAACTGAAATGACTCAAAGGCAGCTGCACTACCAACAGACCTGCACACCATGGATTCCTACTGCTTATGAAAGTGGGAACCCTGCATCATATTTTAGTATCTGAAGACAACTCAACAGGCAACAAGAGTGTGTTTCGGGCCATTCAGCTAGTTTCCCTCTTCCACGCAGTATGGCTGATCTGAGTTTCTTTGGTTGTCTTTAATGCTATTTAAACCTTGAAGAGTGAGGTACCTTATGTAGCTGCCTAGTTTCAGGGTTTTCCTAAGCTTTCTGAGTTGTTAACTTAGTGGGTTTTAGGAGCTTTTCTTCATGATAAAATATTTTAACTCAAAAGGACTGCATCATCAGTGTATTGCACAGAACATGTTGACCCAGCCTACACGGTACATGGAGCATGCCCCTGCCCCATGTATACCCGCCCTGTCCTCTCTCCTTTTTTCTCCATCCTCTCAGTCCTCTCTGCTCCCTTAGACAGTCTCACTTATACTTTCATGTCATGAGGATTTTATGCATATACGTAAAACCTAGCAACCACATATCAGCCATGGAAAACAATATTTGTCTTTCTAAGTCTGGCTTTATTCATTTAGCACAATGACTTCTTTTTTTCCATTAGAAGATAAGATATTTATTGATTTTCATGCCATAATTTACAAAAAGTATTTGTTTGCTCACAATCAGAACAAACAATAAAGGTAAGATACAAAAATCAGAACCAAGGGAAATATAAATAAGGAAGACTATACAAGTTGAGGTGGATTAAAAACAAAAACAGTTGTTCTATAATCTAACTTTTCTCAGGCATAGTCCACTCATCAATATCTTTGATTAAAAAGTTTTAGTATTTATGTGGCTGGAGAGATGGCTCTGTGGTTAAGTGTTTACTGCCATTGCAGAGAACCCAAGTTAAATTCCCAGCACCCATGTTGGACTGTTCATAAGTATCATAAGCTCAATTTCAGAGGAATCCGATGCCTCTGACTTCTGCAGTACCAACACTCGTGTGCATGTACACCAACAAATAGACACACACACACACTAAAATAGTAATTCTTATTTTTCTATTACATTCATTTATTTATTCTCTGGGTGTACCAATGACGTGCATATGCAGGCCACAGGTCAGCTCATGAGAGTTCATTTTCTTCTTCTACATGAGTCCCAAGGATTGAACTCAGATCTTCAATCTTGGCAGCAATTGGCTTTAACCACTGACCCATCACTTTCAAATGTAACTTTTTACAAAAGTTCGAAGTAAAACTTAACATGCCAAAAACCTCTGTGTAGCCTCAGTTATCTCTAAGGGCTACATCTTTCACACCACAGTACCACAAAGCCAGGAAACCAGCCTTGTTGGATTTTGTGTATGGTTCTTTGTTATTGTAGCACATGTGTGGACTTGGGAGCCCACTGTGTTGAACTTGGGTCCTCTACAATAGCCGTGGACACTCTTAATTACCGAGCCAACCTTCCAGTACCTTAATAATAAAATCTTTTTAATAAAAACATTGTTGAGTAGACTCTGCATTAATAATGTTAGTTTGTATAACAACCGTTTTTGCTCTTTCAAAATCTGCCTCTTAATTTATTTCTTTGCCCTTATTTATATTTTTCCAGTCCCATCCCAGCCAGGATGCAGGGTTATCTACATTTTCAAAGATCTCTTACACAATGACTTCTTTAATTTCCACAGCAATAGTAGTCCAGCCACACAGTAGGACTTCTCTGGCAGCTACGGCGTGACTTGAAGCATAACACTTCATCATCAATGACCAGCTATATGGCTTTTATGGAGTTTTATAAGGTGAGAGCTTGAATCCAAATTAAGGAGCATTTAGTGTGTGCAGCTTTGACTTTGCAACCCTAATATCCCTTAAAGATTACAAATTCTTTTCTAATTAATTGATTTGCATTTAGACAGATTTCCCCCAAATTGTTCCATATTTAGCTCCATCAAAATTTCTCTGAACATCATCTATTTTAGTCTTCAGTACCAGAAGTGTTAGTCACAGACAGTGCAAACAGTGGTTATTTGAAACATTTGCATGTGGCTTTGGCATATTGCAGCCTGAATGGTAGCAAGGTCCATTCTTAATAAGGTTTACTTCAGAGAAATCTTCAGTCAGGGACAGAAGATAGAAAGTAGAATAGGGCAGAGGGAAATGTATTGGGAAAAAAAATGTCCCCAGAATTCTATTACACACTGGAAAGTCACCAGGAAGAATGAGCTATGCTGGTGTATATAAGAAGCTTATCCTGCAGATCTAAGGCCAAATAATTAACTACTTTGCAATTTAATGAGCACTCCTTCTGATTGCTTTCAGTCATCCATGTGGTCTTTTGCTGAAAGAGGTTCTGTTTGAATTGCATGCTTTTGTGTGCTGAAAAAGAACCTAGGAGGAAGAGGTTTTATGTGAAAATGAACTTGGTGAGACCTTCTCTGTGGACTGGAAAGAGAACATTCTCAGAGGGCAGTATTAAATTCAACCCAGATTCTTGCTGAAGATTCCCCTTGCTTTATCGATCCCAGGAAGGCAAAGTGTTATTGAGGTCAGGAAGAGGTTGGCATCATAGTGTCCTCCAGAATTCCCCAGAGGGTTGTGAAAGTCTTGGTCATGATCCCTCCCCCAAATGCCTGGTATGAGTTCTTGGGAGTGAGTTCACTGAGTTCCTGACAGTTGTGCACAAGACTTTGTTAACATAAAACACAGTGAAGCTGTCTATATATGCTTTATAAGTTGCTCTAAGAAGCTGTTCTCCTCAGAAGGAGAATATTTTTAAAGTCAGTTGTTGAGAAGCAAAAATAGCTCATTTAACAGAACTCTGATGAGGGAATGTTTAACAGTTCTGAAGACTAGAAAGGTCATTGTATTTTAAGGTTAGTGGGTGATATTTAATTATCTAGCCCAATTATAGCCAAAGTGTTTCTGAACTTAGAGGTGCTGAGTTTCATTTTACAAAGAAATACAGGTTGGAAACAGGAAGATGACTCGGTTGCTGAAGGAAGAGTTTCGGTTAAAGTCCCCAGTCATGAGGACCTCAGGTGGGTCTTTGGCATCCATATGAACGAGCTGGGAAAGATGAGGATTCAAACTCAGTTCTGGAAGGAAGAACCAGATGACTCCCCAGGACTCAATGACCTGCCAGTCTAACTGACCAATGAGCTCCATGTTCTGCGAGAGATCTTGTCACAAAAACTGAGGGCGGAGAACAATAAATGAAGATAGCTGCTATCACCTTCTAATTTCAGCATTCACACTTGAATGCATATGTGACCTTTTAAACACACATACATGCTCACATACACATACACATATACAGATATGTGCACATACTCGCAGAGACACACACACAACCAAAGATGCACATATATGCAGATACACAGGCATAAATGCATACATATACTGACAGGCACCCAGAGAAATGCACACATGCGCCCCCCCTCTCTCTCTCTCACACACACACACACACACACACACACACACACACACACACATATATATATGTACAGCAAACGAGATTACATTTTATGAAGTCGCATACTTTCCTATTTCTAAGGAAGCTCTACTGGCTGCTTCTTTCCTCTGTTTTCCCACTGGGTCACACTTATCTCTTCATCCCTTCCATTTCCAGTCCACAAGTGTTTCCTAAATGAAGACATGTAAATGAAATATTTCAACAGAAATGACATTGAGCTGCAGACACATTTCATTCTTTACTGTTTTTTTTTCTTTTTTTCTTTATTTTCTTTTTTTTTTCGGTTTGACACAAACCTGAGCATATCTGAGAAGAAAAACATCAGTTAAGAAAAGGCTTCTATTAGATCGTCTGCAGGCAAAACTGTGGGGCATTTTATTAACTGAAAATGATAGTAGAGGGCCCATCCACTGAGGGTATTGCCTCCCCTGGGCTGGTGTGGTGTGTTGTATAGGACGGCAGGCTCAGCGAGCCATGGGAAACAAGCAAGTAAGCCACATTCCCTCGTGGCTATTCTTTGCAACCTGTGTGTTGAAACCCCATTGTAGCCAACTGACTCTTTTACAGGCCATCCAGGACCATCAGGAAAACACAGATACTTACATTATGTTTTGTAACAGTAGCAAAACTAAATTATAAAGTAGCATAGAAAATAGTTTATTGGTCCTGGGTCACCACGGCATGAGGAATTGTACTAAGAGGTCAAAGCATTAGAAAGCTTGAGAACCACTGCTCTATGGTCTCTGCTTCAGATCCACCCTTGAGTATCTGATTTGGTTTCACTTGTGCACTGAGATTCAAGATATCTAAGCCAAGTAGACTCCTTCCTCTCAAGTTGCTTTTGGTCATGGTGTTGTAGCACAACAAAAGAAGGAACTCTAAGACATTGATCGTGTGCCCTTTCATCCCTTGTCCTCACAGAATCTTGCGTGTCATATTCTGAATTCTGTCTCAGCTATCAGCATCCAACCCTCCAATCATTTTCATCAGGTCTTATTAGTCATCCCCGACTTTATCCTGTGTGTTCAATTATTTCTGCTTTTATTACATCCCAAATACTTCTGAATCTGTGACCTGCCTCAACAGATTTTACACTCCTTTTACTTCCTTCCATTCTCTCCTCCTCCTCCTTCCCTCCTGTCCTAGTTAAGGTTTTGTTGCTGTGAAGAGACAACATGTCGTTGCAATGCCAACAATTACAAAGGAAAATATTTATCTGGGTCTGGCTTCCAGTTCAGAGGCTTAGTCCATTATCATCACAGTGGGCAGCACTGCAGCCTCCAGGGAAACTTGGTGCTGGAGAGGTAGATGAGAGTTCTACATGTGGATCTACAGAAAGTAGTGAGAGAGACTGAAACACAACCTCTAATAAAGCCACACCTATGCCAGCAAGGTCTCACCACCTCCTAACACTTCCGCTCCCTTTGAGACAATGGAGCAATTTTCTTTCAAACCACCACACCTCCCTTGCCCTCTCTTTTCTGTTCTCCTGATTCCGTCTCCCTTCTCTGCCTTACCTTTATTCTTTTTGCTCTCTTCCTGCTCTTCTCTCCAGTAGGACTTTAATCACTTCAGAAAAGGTATCCCAGCCTTCATAAATGCTATTCCACATAGCTGGCAAATTTCCTGCTGATGTGACCTTGATGACCTTTCTCCAAAGGGAGATTGAGACACTCCTGCCCCTGCTTTGGAGCTTTAACTAGCTCAGTGTGGTACACGAAGTCAAGTTCAAATGCCTGACTCTCAACCTAGGAGGACCCTGTCACACTCACCTCCTTTACTCCTCTCTGCTCTGCCTTCATTTTCTCCTTGCTACCAGGCGTATTTCCAGTGATAGCACAGCCTGCAATAGTTCTATGTGTGTGATTCTCACCTCAGCATGAACGTCTCAGGAACAGGGCATGTTTTAGTTATCTCTGCATCTCCAGAACCTAACAGAATCTCACACATGTGACCATTCATTATTTTTCCTTTCAAAGAGGCTATGTATTGTACTTGATTTGTTTGACAGATGAACAACTCAGTTTTTACATTGACAAATGCATCAGGTTTTGTTCTCACTGTGTGTTTTCCTTCTCAACCTACAAATGTTAGAAATGCATATGGAAGACATATCGATAGATATTTTAATTTCTAAAGGAAAGTTGGGAAAGTGAAAGAGAAAATAATCATTCTATGAATTCTATTCTATAACCTATATCTTCGATAATTTTTTTGAAATAATGATTTATAGTTATTTCAATACAACGTTCTGGCTTTGGATTTTAGTTTTCTTTTAAATATGGTTTATATTTTAACATTTTGGTTAGAACAAAGATGATCTAAATTAATGCACACATACCACTGTGTGTATACATAGAAGATAGAGTGTATCTGCAAGTGTATGTAAACCATTCTCCCCCAAATCAATTCTATACATGTTGGCAATGTGCTTCTACAACAGGACCATTGTGTTGAGTTCACTGCTTTGTAGGCTTTTATGAACCTTAGAAGATAAACATATGTAATCAGCACACTGTAGCTGGATTGTTAAATAAAAGATTCATGAACTTTAATGAGAGGTGTGTTGACAAGCCACATACTAACAGTACATAGATTCAGATTTCCAATGAGTCGCCCCTTCCACATTCTTACCAGTGATACTTAAAGACCTAGATACAGAGAAATAATGTAAATGAAGAAGCTAATATTTCACCTTAGCCCTGTGATGAAACGGTCCTCATGGACTAAGACCTGTAATTTCAAAAGGGGATAGGTAGTGATTATGTTTTATATGCAAGTATAGACTGAAGCAATCTGGTGTATTCTCGTGTGCAATGAAATTGATTTGAAGTAATTAGTTTGCATGGGGTGCACCGATTTACCTGGGCAATACTCCTGCACAGCTCACCTTTTTATGATCTCAGAGTCTTGGGAACATAAACTTTCTCCTCCAAATTTTGGGTTTATAACATACAAAGAAAATCAAAATGGTTAAACTGGATTATTTCTACACTAACACCATAGTATTGCCTTTTAAAATTCCATTCTCAGGAGGATTTTTTTAAGATTATTTATTTATTTATGCATGTATGTATTTATTTATTAGGATGTTTATGAGCATGTATGTCTGTGCAGCTTGTGGATATAGTGCCTCTGAACACCAGAAGAAAACATCAGATCTCCTGGAACTGAAGTTTCAGGCCATTGTAAACCATCGATTCCAGTGGATGCTGGAAATCAAACCTGGGTCCTCTGCAGAGGAGCAGTCAGTGCTCTTAACCACTAAGTCATGGCTGCAGCCCCTATTCTGTTCTCTTCATGTAGAGATTAACTCATGACCTTCCAGAGCTGGAGCGATGGCTCAGCAGTTAAGAGCACTGGCTACTCTTTCAGAGGTTCTGAGTTCCATTCCCAGCAACCACATGGATCTCACAGCCATCCGTAATGGTTGCTTTGCTCTTAAACTGTGTAAATGGAGAAAGGGAGCTTTGGAGCCACAGGCATTTCATGATCTCTTCTCACATGAGATGGAATGTTACTAGCTCTTTCAATCTCCTCTTGCCTTGACCTCTCTGCCAAGATGGTCTGGATCTTGAGATGTGAGCCAAATTAATAATAATAATAATAATAATAATAATAATAATAATAATAATAATAATTTAAAATTTCTATCATAAGTTGCTTTTGCTGGAATGTTTTTCACAGAGCAGAAATGCAAACCAGACATATTCTTCATTGGACAATTTCAGTAGCCACCCTCCAATCCCCCAAAGCTCTATTAATCACCTGTGAGCTTTCAACAAGGGGATAGAAGCAAAGATGTGCTACTATGGAATCAGAATCTGATGACACAAACAACAATAGCATTGATGTAGTTAAACATACAGAAGGCTTATTGTTGTCTTACCCATGTATCCACATTTCTTAAAAGTTTAACCTCTGTATGCCAGCTTCAATTTAACCATTGCTGAAATTAGATGTGTTTATACTTTTCCACAATCTTTCCAATTTGGAAAAAGAAAAAAGCAAGTGTTGTCTTAATGTCACCGATCAGACCCTCAATAGAGTCATAGATTCTTTGGGTGACCTTTGATGGCTTGTTGGTATGCTGTCACGCCTTCATGAACAATTAAGGTAGGAAAAGGAAGCAATAATTACCACAAAGGAAGAATCTAAGACATTGAGTACTGAGCATGCTGCCTGCCATCTATCCTATGGAAATTTGGGGATAATTCATAATCAGGAACAAAAAAATGATATTTAGAGTGGCATCTACTATTTTCTTAAACTCAAAGATGATTGATCAAGGAAATTGTATTCATTCTTCTTGTTAGCTGGATCTCCAGGATTCTAATACCCAACTTGACATTGACTTCTGTTATTTAATGAATGCCTACATATTCTGTGAAACTATGCTGGGGCAATGATACATGAGCCACTGAATTTTTATAATCATAATGTAACTTTCATGTTCTACTTGTTTGCCTGTTTTTTTCTTTTCCTTCCCCAAGCAGCTTCTTGAAATTTAATGTATTTTCTATCTTCTTGACTCTTTCTTCAAGGCTTTACTCTATAATTTACATCCAAGATCATGTATGCTTTTAAGATAACCAGAGTTGGCCTAGGGAGCTGGCTCAGCAGGTAAAGGTGCTTACTGCCAAGCCCTATTACTTGAATTCGATATGCAGAACCCACACAATAGAAGGAGAAAACTTGCCTGTGTGTGTGTGTGTGTGTGTGTATGTGTGTGCTTGTGTGAACTCTCTCTCTCTCTCTCTCTCTCTCTCTCTCTCTCTCTCTCTCGTAATTTTAAAGATCCTTCCAGAGTTAATTACAAAAGAGGGAATTGCATTCTCCTAGCTTAACTTCAGACAAGCTTTTAGAGAAAAGAGTATAATTTTATACTCTTCATCACTGCCATCAGTATTCTTCATAATTCCAAACTACAATAATGATGAATTATTTCAATTTTAACTTATAAAGCCCAAACTACCCATAAATTGGGTGTTATAATCTTTATTATAAAAAAGAAAATGAACAATTTTAATTTTAAGCGACTGAAATATTTTACATCTTCAAAAGTTAACTTTCTTTCATGCTAAGATGTATCTACTTCTTGGACACAATCTAACACCTTCTTACAGTCAAATACTGAGGTTTATTCATTATATCTTTCCTAAATGTTTGTTCTATCTATCTATGAATGAGTTGTTATGCTGGCAAAATGAAATGATCATATTTTACCAATTCATTAAAAAGCCTAATAGGCCTGGCTAGGGTTGGGGGGGGGTGGGAGCTGCCTTGCTTAGATAATCCCACACTGTTCATTTCTTCACTGATTATTATTGTTTTCAAAGCAATCCATCCTTTTAAATAATGAGGTAAACCCTTGGTGAGGATCACAAAAGCAATTCTTGCCAGCTGGCCTTTGTCAGGGAGCAATATATCACTGAAGGGGCTCAGAGCTCCTGTCGGGCGAGGCCATACATCATCTGTGTGAAAGGCTCCGATGATACATGGAAGCCCATCAGGATGTCTAAGAAAGAGACTGGGCCTTTTTTTCAGTTGGAAAAAATATGAAAAGGGGGCAAGTGGGTTTCTAAATTTACAAGAGTAACACAACAGCGCATGCTGAAGACCTTGACATCGTAGCTGTGTCACCATTATGTAACGAGAGTGTTCAGAGGAGTCAGGCTCCGCACATTACCACACAAAAGAATAAGTGAAGTATCTGAGTACTTGCCTAGCATGCATGAAGCCCTGGGTCTCATCCTGAGCACTGCCGAAACTAGGATCAACAGCACATACTCATAATCTCAACACTTCGGAGATAGAGGCAGAAGGTTTAGCGGTTCAAGATCAATTCATCTTGGGTTACATGAGCACCTATCTTAAAATCAACAACAACAAAGGGCAAAAATAAAATGCAAAGCAGCATGAGTTGTTTACCTAGTAGACCAGCTGCATGTTAAACAGTTCCTTCCAAAGACGGCAAGCAAACAGCTTTCCTTGAAGGCCACCAAGAGCATATTAGCTTGCTGACACATTCTTCACAGAGAGCTGCTATTCCCCAGAAGACTGAGTCTTTTCCCACTGGGACCAAGTTGGGAAGTTGCTATCACAGGCAGTATGAGTGTCCAATTTGAGAAATGTGACCTCTGGTTGCCATGGCGATATTAAAATTATAGACTTTTCCCCATCTAGTATATAATAAAACTACCTTTTAGTTGAAAGGAGCACTTCGGTGTAAAAATAAAAGCCAGATATTCGAATACGCAAGCATTTTATTTGACTTCTCCAGTCTTTACATCATTAGACTGTTCACATACTTGTAAATCTACACAATATGGCCCCACATTTAAACCCTCTCAGTGTGTAAGTTACTTGAGTTCTTAAAATGACTCTTGGTCTTCTTTTTCTCTAACACATAGCTTGTACTTCAACTACTCCATATAATCGCACCACTCCTAGTAATATGCATTCTGAGTACTAAGAGAACAGTCAGCTTCTCCCACTCATCAATCATAAATGAAGTGACCCACACGTCCGATGGACTGTGTATTAGTTACTGATTTTAATATCTCTAAGAAAATACTTGACAAAAGTCTTGTCATGGCTTACAGTTTGAGGATGCAGGCCACCAAGGTGGGCAAGTCATAGGAACAAGATCATGAAGGAGCTGTCACATTATATCCAAAGTCAGGAAACAGGCCGAAATGAATGCTGTTACTCAGATAGCTTCCTGCTAGTTATTCAGTCCAGGTGCTCAGCCCACAGAGTGGTACTAACCACATTTATGGTACTCTAGTAAGCTTTAACCATAAACTTGATACAGCCTAAGTTCAATTGGGAAGGGAGACTAGATTGAGCAATTTCTGGGACTAGATTGCCTTGTGGATATGACTATGTGAGGGCTGTCTTTGATCTGAATTAATATTGGAAGTCCTGGCCCACAAGAGGCAATGCTGTTCCCTGAACAGGCGGTCCTGAGCTGTGAAGGAGATCAGGAGCCCATAAGCACTGCCCATGATTTCTGGTGTGCACCTTTGAGTGTGAATAAGTTCAGTGGTCAGAGTGGAGGCTGTATGGAATAGCAAGCAGGCCTGCCTTCAGGTTTCTGCCCTGACTTTGCTCAATGATGTCCTGCAACCTAAAAATATAGCCTTTCCCCATTTAGTCACTATTGGCCATAATATTTTATCATAGCATCAGAAAGTAGACTAGAATAAGTGGGTCTTCCCACCAAAGTAACAAATCTAGCTAAACCCTCACAGACAGGCCCCAGAGACCTGTTACCATGGTGATCCTGCTTCTCATGAAGTAGACTCTCAAGATTAACTATCCCACATAGTTTTTGGTCTTCAATGCTCATAGGTTGTAAATATTAGGTTTCCATTTTGAGAAAGATGAATGCAAAATTTATTGGAAAAATACAGAGGAACTTGTCACAAAACATTCTAAGGGATCAGAGGTCCAGAAGGGTAAAAACCAATTGTGTGAGGAGATTACAAGACCCATATTAAGATGCAATAACATAATGGCAAAGCAGTTCTTTCTACAAATGAGTAGACTTTGCATATCAGAGAAGTCAGAAGGTGGGTTGGGGTAAGAAGGTGACTCAGTTGTTAAGTGCACCATCTGATCTTCTGGAGGACCATAAGAACATTTGATTACCAGCTCACAATTGTCTATAAGTCCAGTACTAGGGGATCTGATCCCCTCTTCTGGCTTCAGCAGACATTGCATATACACTGTGTACAGACATATACGGGGAAAATACCTTACAACTAAAATAAAAATAAATAAAAAATAAAATAAAAACTATGGAACACCTGAGTTCAACTCCCAGCATAAAAAATCCAATCATGGTTGCCCATACCTATAATTCTAGCACTGGAGATTAGAGGCAGGTAAGTTCTGAATGTCACTGGCCAGCCAGTCTAGTCAATCTGGAGAACTCTGGGTTCAGTAAGAAATTGTCTGACTAAATAAAGAAGATACAGATAAAGGAGAACACCACATGCCAACCCATAGTGTCCACTAGAATGAACACACCTATAGTATACACACGGGGACGGGTGGAGACAGAAACAGAGACAGAGTCAGAGACAAAGATTTTTCAAGTTTCATATATTTATATTTTATTTTTATGTGTATGTGTGCTTGCTTGCCTGATTTCATGCTCACACATGCTTGTAGATGCCTTCAGAGTCCAGAAAAGCATATCAGATCCCTCAGAAATAGTTATAGATGACTGTAAGCTGCTGTATGGGTAACAGGACCTGAACGAGGGTCCTCTCCATGAGCAGTCAGTGCTCTTAACCACGTATCTATTTCTCCAGCTCCATACACATAAATTTTAAAAATATAAATGGAAGTTATCTACAGACATATTTAAAGTTTATGCCATAGGTGGTTTTCCTTTCACTTGTATTGAATGTCTGAGAGTTTCTCCAGAGTTATATGAGCCTGAATGAAAATATTCTCAAGAGCAGAGATATTTATTTGAACTATAAATACAAGGCTTCACCACTAAGGGGTACAGAATGCAGTAGAAAATTCTAAAGGACACATAAAGGGAAAACATAGGAAAGAACGAAGGGACAAGACAGAATAAGATGTAGAAGAGAGAGGGTGAACAGCAAGAGAAACTGCAGTGGGCTCCTGTATCACTCATCTTCACACCCCTTCAGCATCCTTCTCTGAGCATCATTTGACTCCTGCATTGGGATGTACCTATCAGGACCACAGTTATGTCCATCCTGACACTGTACAGAATGTCTTCCTGACACTATTTGCTAAGGTTTACAGCACAGTAACCATTACAAGCCCTGTGTGTTTATTCAGCCCTGTATACAATCTAGAATCATTAAACGCATATAGGAGACATTTCTTAAGTTGTATGCAAATATTATTCTGTTTCCTATGAAAAATTTGTGCATCTGAAAATGTCAATGCTTTTGATAATCTTAGAAAAAAAACGTCTCCACAAAATCTGGGAGTGGGTAGGTAAGAGTCTCTCCTTTAAGTCAAATTTTATTTTTAACTTTAAAACATTTATTCATTTATTTGTCTGTGCATGTACTCGGAACAGTGTGTGAGTCTGCATAAGCCCCAGTATGCCTGTAGAAGTCAGAGACAACTTGTAGAAGACAGTTCTCTCTACCATGTGGGTCCTAAAGACTGAACTCTGGCTGTCAGGCCTCAAACCAAGTGTTTTTCCCCACTAAACCATCTCATCAGTCTCCCAAGGTACACTTTTATTGGGCAAGCAAGATGTGGTTGTAGATTTTATGTGACATTGCGCCTGTGAAACACAGGTGTATTTTGGCCATGTACTATGACAAACTGACTCTCTTAGCTGATCAGGTCAGTTACCAAGTTAGTACTTGCTAAGGAAGAAACATTAAGCCTTGTGTGGTACCAGCTTCAAAAACAGTTTATAAAGACTGTCAGCACAGAGGACAATGAAACTGTGTGTGATGCAGTCAATTTCACAGTGTGCTTCCAGGAAGTTTGCCCTGTTGTTTCTCTGGAGGATCTTGAAAGAGAAGAGAATAAGGTTATAGCCCTGTGATCCAGGTGGGAGGGAAGTGGCCTGTGGCTGTGTTTCCTGTTAACTTTCTAGATGGAGAATGAGGTGAGAAGCCATAAGCAGGTGGTGTCAATGAATCACAGTGATGACACTGTAGAAATGCAGCTACACTTATTTATTTGTGGTTAAAATAGAAGAAAGAGGCTTCTAAAATGAAAGATCTGAAGAATCGAGTAATATATGGTTAACGAATGGTGATAAATAAGTTTGATTAAAAATAAAGTGTTTGGTTGTTACCTCTTTTCTTTATTTATTTTAATTTATTTCGTTGCTATTTTATAACTGTAAACTTGCTACTATTATGAATTGTAATGTAACTATCTGATATGTAGATGGTCTTAGGCAAGCCCAGTAAAAGGATCATTCAACCCCAAGAGAGGGGTTTGATAACTATAACTTTAAGCCATTTCTCCAGCTCCCTCCACTTCTAGGTTCTTATTACTTGTTCCATTAATCTTTTCTCCCTACTGAAAACCTCTTCTTCTCTATTATAATCCCCTCTAGTTTCATAATCTATACATAGAACCATACACACATACACACCAACACATACAAACACATACAAACATACACACAAACACACACACACAGCTACACTCAGGAGAAATTTAAAACTCCACATAGCACATATCACTTTTCCTACTGAACCTGGATTTTCTGCTTATACAATACCTTCCAGTTGCATCTATTGTCTTGCAAATGTCATGATTTAATTTTCTTTTTGGTACCATGAAATTTCTTTGTTCATATGCACCAAATTTTTCTTGTTCATTCATCTGTAAATGAACATCCAGGTTGATTCAATTTCCTAGCTATTATAAATAGTACAACAAATAAAAATAAAGGTATAAATTACCTTTGTTAATTTGGACTCCTCTTGGTAAATACCCAAGAGTAGTAGGGCTAGATCATATGGTAATTCTGCTTTTGTTTGTTTGATTAATTTCATTCTGATTCCAAAGTGGCTACACTAGTTTAGAGTCCTGCCAGCACTGAGGATGATTTCTCCTTTGCTGCATTTTCACCAATATTTATTATAATTTATTTTCTTGTAATTATCATTCATTACTTGTAAAAAAAACTTACTGAGAGCTTAGAGCCATAGAGAAGAGGTGTTCTTCTTGATGTTGGTGGGGGCATACCCCAAATGAAACACTGGAGGGGGAACACTGAAGGGAAGGGAAGGGAAGGGAAGGGAAGGGAAGGGAAGGGAAGGGAAGGGAAGGGAAGGGAACAGAAAGAAGAAAAAGCAAAGAAAGCATTAGGATGGTGGAAGGGAGAAGCCAGGGCAAGAAGGAAGGAAAGGGAGGGAAGGAGAGGGAATGGGGAGGGAGGGTATTCCATCCAAATGAAAGAACAATCAGAAGATAAGGCATAGGAGAGCGTGGGTCCTGGGAAAGCAAGAGGTACTCTCTATTTTGTCTAATACTTTGTCTAGTACCCTCTATATCCCCCAGTGTTAGTTCATGTGACAGGAAAAGACAGTGAAGTTATTCTTCAATCTCTTATTGTTATTAAGGATATGTTTGTTTTCACTAGAATCTGACCTCCTTGGTGGAGAATTCTGTGGAAAATCACCACCTCTGTCCTAGGAATCTGAGGTTGAGATGTCCCATCTAATTTATCCTGGCTTCTGTCTTCTTGCTTGTATAAAGCCTCCCCTATAGCAATAGAACAGAGTATGTTTTTTGACTTTAAATCCCCTTGTTCTAAAAGTTCCGCTGGGGGACTTCACTTGAACACTCAATACCCCAGTGTAGTCCTGGTCAGCTGAAATAAACATTTTCATCTGACTGTAGATGGTGTCTGTGTGGTCTTCACTGATGGGCTCTGGGGACACTCAAACAATAAACACTGGGAATCTTACTAAAGATGATGATTTCTCAGCCTCACAGACAAAATCCTAGGTATCAGGCCTGGGAAGAGTCTAGTAAACTGTTTTTAACAGTATTTTGACAAGATGTTTTCATATTCTGATGACTTTTATTCCCAATTTCAATGACACATAATGTAAAATTCTATCTTTTGAAAAACATAGACTGAGAGGGGACCACAATCTCATAGGCCACAGGCAAATGGGTCCAACATTTTTGCAAGCCTATGAGGCATGCTGAGGTGACAATACATAGCATCAAGCTTCAGACTCCAGGTAAGGAAGTAGCTGTTGAAAGTGCATGTTCTTTCACTATCGACAAGGTTGTGACTGTGGCCCTCGTGGAAAAGAGTCTGTGAAAGTCGACCTGCTTTGTCCATGGGGTAGAAACAACCCCTGGAAGCTACTTTCCAATCTCTATCCAGATCTCAGTGTCGGTATTCTGTCTAAGCTCCACCCTCACTACTATCTGGCAGCAGCCAGGAGTGCTCTGCCCCATGGTTGCCTGGCAACAACCAGTGGTGCCTGACTATAAAGGGGGCTGCTGCCCCCAGCTCTCCCTCTTACTCTTTGCTCTTCTTTGCTCTTCTCGTTCCCTTTTTTCCCCACCACACCCCTCCTCCCATGTGCCCATGGCCAGCCTCCTTTCTTTTCTCCTTTTACTCTTCTTCTCTCATTAAACCTTTCCTGGTGGAACCATGTTGGCTTGGTGTGCTTTGTACGGGCACCCCAATATTGGTCCTAACACTCAGTGTTACCAGAGTTACAATAAGTTTCTAGACCACAATAGTCTCATAACAGGTCAGACTCAGGCAGCCATCCTCAGTAGACTAATTAAGCAAACTAATAATAGTGACCAGGGGAGTATTGAGTGTCTTTATTCAATGTGGCCACATTGAGAGGAACAGGGAAGTCTAGTGGCTCTTCATCTTCAGAGCTGTAACTGGGGAAGCTGTTTAAGCAGAAGGCAAGTGGTAAACACAGCTAAGTATCCATGGGAAGGTGTGGGCCTGCCTATCATTAACAGAGCTACCGTCCCTATTGAAAGCTGGCCTGAAAAAGTATAAATCTCTTTCCAGGAAATGAGCTCATTTGACTGAGTCACCTTTCCTCAACATGGGACTTGGGGGAAATTCCAGTTTTTTGCACTCCATTCTTTCAAGAGTCCAGTAGATAAAGGAAGCAGTGTCTATTTAGAATATCTCCCTTCTGGCTAAGGTGATTACATTAGTCTGTGGTTGGAAACAGAGAAGAGAGCACTTGGGCGTCCAATATGTTAGCAGTTTATTGTGCAGAATTTGAAGATCCTGGCAGTCTTGTGAGCTGAACAATGGCCATGTAGCAGTAGTCTCTAACATGGCAATTGAATTTCCAATTAAAGAGGCAATTTGTTGTAATGGAATGGGCCCTGGCTTTAGTGACAAAACTTCCATTTGTGTCCCAGTTGTACCACTTATTTCTTGGTTTAATGAGGAGTTCCCACTTAATATCCATGAGTTTTATTTCATTCTCTGTAAAATGAACACAGCAAGCTAATTGTGAGGATCAAAGAAAGTGTGAAAGTAGATCGATCAATAGCTCATAACTAGGTGTCCACACACAAGTGTCCTTGGGAAGCCATTGCTCAGGGAAAGGAGGGTGAATTTAATATTAGCATAATCTCATGCTGGTGCATCATTTGAGATGTTAAGGAAGATAAGTAAAGAACTCTGGGGACACTTCTGCCTCCATCAGTGCAGAACATAGAGAAAAAGATACAGCAATCCACAGTGATTTATGAACATACCCTCTTCTGTAGGAGTTCAGAATTATCTGGAAGTTCAAAATCACTACCACCTATCTGCACAGACCAGTGGTCTGTTATCAGACAAAGTACCTACTGCAGCACTGTTTGCTTCTTGTTCATTTGACAAAAGATGTCCCAAGCATCCACATAAAGCCCAAGAAAAAAATTCTGACTGAGCTTCATCAGCAAAGAGTTTGTATTGCAACTATGAGAGTAACACACACACACGAAATGATTTTAACACATCTTCCTTTATACCCACTCTTAAAGTTTCCTTCAACAAACAGATCATTTCCTCTATGGCCACCATGCCCTACCTCCTACTCTTTCTATGATTATCAAGGTAGACTCATTTACACCAAGCTGTTAAGCTTACTGGTAATATGAGTTTCTGTCAGAATACTTTTCAGATTTACTGTGAGTGAAGTTAATTTTGTGGTTAAGTTCATTCAGAGTTATCATCAAGGATTGGGGATATTGTCTCTGAAGATCCACAGGACTTCCCAAAATTATCCCTAGTATCTGTGATAATTTACTACAGATATTTAGATCATTATGCACATACACCCCTCACCAAACAGTGAACATAATGATCTAGAGTTTGAAACTGACTAGTCAAGACACCATGCAGGATTTTCTATGTAATCGTTGAAGCCTACCCTCCAGAACCTTACTTTTGTTGGTAGTGGTTGTGTTCTGAGGTGGATTCTTCCAAGTTCTTCGTGTCTTACTTAAAAAATTAAAATAAGTGCACATACACAGAATTCACTGTGAAGCAATAAGAAAACTTTATTCACAGGGAAACAATAGCACAGACGAGAAAGGAACGTTCTATTAAGAGTGACAGTGAGACACCAATTGACAAAGTAATCAAGGGCTATGATTATTTCCTGCCACCTTCTTCTCTGGGTTCAAAAAAGGGAGGTGTTGGTTGTTAAAGGGCATAGTAGTGGTTTGATTGACAGGCTCGCTTAAGCTTTGTCTTACTGCAAATGTCCCTTCTCATGATGTATATGATTTTAATCATATGCACTCTTTGTGGGCATGCATATATGCACAAGATAGTAAACAAGTAACTTCCTAAAAGTTCACTCAGAAGACAGAGTTTGTTCATGTACTAAAAGCTGTCTAGGCCAGATTAAGCCAGTGTCTGAAGTAATTCCGGGATGTGTTTGCTGAGAGTTTTGCATTCCCATTGTTTAACTCATGTATATGTATAGCTAGATTTATGGATGTGGGGGGTCCTAGGTTACTAACGAATTGGTAGGTTCACTGTTTGGTGAGGGGTATGTGTGTATAATGAAGGTCTCAGGATCACAGATACTAGGGATATAATGAAGTGTATTATTAGAAGATGAATGGGTGCATAATGCAAACCAAGTACTGTCTCAGTATTACTTTTAGAAAAATCACATTGACCATCAGACCTAATGGTCATTTGGCTTGCTCGCCCAACTTCTAGCAAATTGAGGTGAAGCTATAGCATGTGCATCAAGAAACTTTGTTTCAATTTTATTTGTGCTTAAAGCACAATGCTTGGGTTAGCATCAGCCCACTGACACTTCATTTCCTGCTGTATAAGTTCATCACTATTTATCACTATATGTTTTATAAATTGCATAATTATCATAATCATTAGATATCTTTATACATGAAGTATTCCCTACTTAGTGAACCACATTTCTCTGACTAGAACAATGATGTTCTTACAGAAGACAGTCAATAAGTAGGAAGCATTTTATAAGGGAGTGAAGACGCCTACAATGTGGGTATCCAGAGCTCCTAACATGGTGTATCTTCTCCCAGATTCTCTGACTTCACACAGCAGGCAGGGGCTTACTCTCTTCCCCATCGTTTCCTAAGCAAATAAGCTGTGAAGAACTGACAAGCCATCTCCTTTGCTTGTTTTTCTCTTCCCACTTCTTAGGAAAGCACCTGGCACATGGTGACATAAGCTTGAAAGATAACGGAGCTTCAAGTTTGCTCTTGAAATTGTCCCCTGTCTGCCTTTTCTCTTTTTTTGTCCAGATTGTCAACATGCCCAGTTCACTCAATCTCTGTTCCAGAAACTTCAGTTTGTTTATTGTTTCGTGTTTTTTAAAGTGAAGAATCTTTGCCCTTTGATATTTGGAATGATTTTTTTTTGTTTTCTTTGCAACAGCAAATATCAGTGGAGACAAATCATATTTGTTCTCCCCAATCATAATCGCAGTTTGCTGCAGCAAATGATGGAAGTGTTGTGCGATAGCTTTGATGTTCCTACACAAACTGTAACTGACTCTTAAACATAGGGAGAAGGAGCTTGGGATGTGGATGCTTGGTAGACGACATGGAGGCCTTGGCACCATCTGTCACACAGCATAAAATTGACACAGTAAAGTAACCCCTGTATTTAGAATGTATACCTAGTAAGATCTAAAATTTGAGGTTATCCTTAGCTACATAATAAGTTAAAAGAGCCTGAGATACATCTTGATAGAAAAAAAAATGGGGACAAAGGAAAAGAATGATACTGATTTGTGTTCACCCTATGAATCACTGATATCCAAGGATGACTCCTACATCATCCTAACATGCCTGGAGCTGAGTTCTATGATAGCAGTTTTAGAATTGGGAATCAGAAACATAGGGGAATGATGTTTCTGCCCCTCCCCAGCCAATGCAGTTGCCCAGCTGATGTCCATCTTATTGTCCTAAAGGACATACAACTTCATGAATCATTTCAAACTTAGCAAACCAGGGGGGGTTATGTTTTTTTTTCCAAGAGGGAGAGGAGTATGTTCTTTCAAGAGCTTCTCAAAATGTGTCATGTGGCTTTCTGAGAACAAAAAAGTATAGAAATCAAAGAGCAGAAAGAAAAACGGGCACAACAAAAATATATTATTACAAAGCGAAGCCTGTTATCACTGCTCTGCTGATGAGAAGTGATCCACACTTCATCTCCATCTGTAATAAACCCCGAGGAAGGCAGTAGTTATGTTTTTGAAGTCTATGTTTCTCTTTGTAAAATGCTACATAACCGCTGATGTTTACCAATTTGTCATTACGAACTATTACTTAACTCTGTGAATGTTTCGTGTGTATTGATGCTATACAACCAAAATAATTAAAAGTTTGAGTCTGGGCATAATCCTTCATGCCTTTAAACTCATCATTTGGGAGTCGGAGACGGAAGGGGTACAGACCATCCTGATCCGTATAGAAAGTTGAAGGCCAACCAGGAATATATAGTGTAGATCTTGTACACATAGTTTTATGTTTAATAAAACCTTTGATTTTATAAAACTGGTGCAGTGCCTAGGGTGTGGCTGAGTTGATATAGTGCTTGCTTGTGTGAAGCTCTGATCTCCAGAACTTCATAATCCAAATATGGTGGCACGAGCTTTTAGTTTCAGCACATGGGAGGTGGAGGAGGAAGGATCAGAGTGGATGTCCAGTTTCAAATACAAACAGCAAAAACAGTAAGGTCTTTACGAAGTTGTTCAAACAGCCTAACAATTTCTGAAATAATGAAGGAATTTTTGGCCCAAATTTCCCAAGAGAACTTTAAGTCAGTTTACCAATAACAACTAAGTTTCATGTATGTTGGAACAGCTGTTATATAAGAAGCAATGGTGAGTTTGGGAGATGGCTCAGCAGGTAAAGTGCTCAACACATAAGCATGAAAACCTCAAAAGCCACAAAAAACAACAGATGGACAAGGGGGCCCCCTCATAATTCCAGTACTAAGGAGTCAGAAACGTGGTGGAAGGGAGAAACAGCTCTTGCAAGAAGTCCTCCACTCAAATGCCATGAGTAGGTACACATACACACACACACACACACACACACACACACAGAGAGAGAGAGAGAGAGAGAGAGAGAGAGAGAGAGAGAGAGAGAGAGACATGCTATGTTCCTGCACATATAAGCTGGCTAGCCATACTAGCCTATATAGGTAAGTTCTGGGTCCAAGAAAGTGGTCCTGGCTTAATGAATAGTGTGGAGAATAGAGGAATAGAGGATGATCTTGTAAGATTCCCCAAATCAACTTTAGGTCTTCATATGCATTCTTCCCCCAATACTCACAGGTATACCTGTGTACATGTACACACACACACACACACACACACACACACACACACACACACACACTGAAGCATGCATATGTGCAAACAAAACTTAAGAGAAGGAGCAGCCACTTCTAGCACCTTCTAGTATAATGGGTTCATGTGAATACTGCTAGAAGTTTTTTCACTTGCTTTCCAATGTCAATCTGTAGTAGAGAGAATCTCTTATATACTATCAGGATACATCAATTAAAAACTGTCAATTAAGAAAACATTTGACCTATAAGAAAGGACAGAATAGAAGATGGGACACCCTATGGGCAGAAAGTACTCTGGAATAGAGCCAGGTGGAGAGATTTGCTTGGGAATATGGAAGAGGACAGAAGCTTGGAGGCTGCGCAGAAGTAATCAGCCACACGGCAAAATTTAGATTAGAATAAATGGGACATTAAGTTATGATCTAATCAGTGAACTAACCAAAGCTCATGGCCAAGATGTTTATAAACATATTTTGAGTATCATAGTAATTATTCCAGGAGTGTGTGGCCAGGATAAGAAACTCAGCATCAACATCAATCAGGAATGTGTGCTGCTTTGTAAGCATGAACATTGACATGTGTTACTCTGACCCTTGACTTTTATCTTTGAGCTATCTGAAAAAGTCATTTACCAGTTAATATTAATGAGATAGCAATCAAGCATAGATTTGGATCCTCATATTTGTGAGACTGTTACACGTATTTACATCTTGGCCATAAAGGATACTGGGACTCTAGGGAAAGGATGTCTTCCTGAAGTTGCCCATCATTTTCCTGATGAACAGACACCTATTCATCCCACATAAGAAGCCAGTGATGGACCAGTGTAAAACTCAACCAAAATCCCACTTGGTGAATCTCTAAGTTTATTAGACTTACAGGACTAAATGTAAAAAGTTACTTACAAGAGAATGAATAATTCAAATGGAGCTCCATGGCTGGAAAACCAACATGTGACAACTCATGAAACTAGTATTTCTCTGCAAATCTGTCATATAGCCATTTGATCACAGCCCTCTTTGGGCAGCTTAACAATTTGGGACTCTCTGTTTGCTTTTAATGCTGGGAAGCAGCCATATAAATTTTACTAATTTCAGAAACTTCCTAAGACTCGGGAGTTGTTTACATCCTGGGTCTCATATGTCTCCCTCTTACCTTCTGGGTAGAGTGATTCCATTTGAAGAAAATTTCCATACAACAGAATAAGATCTTATTCAAATGAGCACTATGAGTTGTAATTGCAAAAGCTACATAAGGTTTGACACCAAAGATATAGTTAAGGGTGTTTATACCTGAATTTCAGAAAGCCAAGGGCCTAGAATGTGGATAAAATTGAAGAGAAAGACAGGACAGATAGCAAAAAAGTGCCAGGGCAGAGAGATTATATTACAAAGCTGAAAGGGGTGAAGGTCTGGTTGAAATACAAATTTGTTCGTGTTCATGGACCACCTGTGTAAATGATTTGTTCTTTCATGTACATAATAAAGAAATACAAAGAAGGAAGGAACAGGATTACAATCAAGGATTTTAGAGACTGCCTTGACCCTTCCATGTGTGCTGAGTTTGATTAGAATAGTGACATGCACTTGTACACCCAGCATTGGGAAGGCAGAAACAGAGATCCCTTGACACTTACTGCTCATCCAGCCTAGTTTACATGGAGAGTTCTAGGCCAAAGAGAGACTGTCAAAAAAAAAATAAATCACAATTGACATTGCCTGAGAAATGGTTCTCAAAATTTTTCTCCTTACTCCCAATCAACAGCTCTGATAGCTACAAGATATCTGACTTTGGAGACTGTGTTTGATCTAAAACATGGCAGTAGGCGTCATTCTTTTGGGAAGTACATAAGGTGCCTGTCTGTTCTTGGATTATTTCTCTTATGATATATTCTTGTACATGTGTACCTCATAAGGGAAAAGTAGTAGTAATAAAAAAAAATTGGTGAGCCGACAAGATGGTTCAGCAGGTAAAGGTAATTCTTGGTAAGTTTCACTACCTAAACTTACCACCCAGTGGTTGCATATGGAAGGATAAAAATAACTCCTACAAGATGTCCTCTGACCTTGGATATGAAGCACGAGCGCGTGCGCACATACACACACAAACACACACACACACATACACACACACACATACACACACACACGATAAATATATATATATATTTGTCTATATATATATATATATATTTAACATTTAAAACACTGTTTCACATTCCATGGTTACATCTTCCTCGGATGTCACTGTCTCTGATGTCTTAATTAACCTGTTTAGAAATCTGGACAATCATACAAGTTACCACTGCTTGTCAGTCTGAATATGCTTTCACGCCAGGTTGCTTTCCCTGTGCATTAGGTTGACTGAGTCTTGTTCAATGGGAGGACTTTCCTTCACCATTGTGTTTTCAACTTCCTCCCACAGTGAGACATTAGGTGGGAAGTATCTACTGCATGTTCATATATGTTAGGTTCTCTGTGTGTGTGCAGGTGAGCAAGTTCCAGTGCACACATGCGTGTGACACTGACTGTACTTCTTTTCAGTTTGTAATTTTTCTTTACTGACACCCACCCCCCTTTTGCAGGTTTGGGTGCCAAGAGTTTATTATAGGATCTGAGCAATAGTGTATGGTTTTCTATTGCCTGATCAATCTTTTGATTCTAACAGCCAAGCAATCATGTTAATACCTTCTGTTTTGCTATAATATTCCAGAGAATTAAATAGAAGTCAGCTCACATGGTCAAAGTGATATATTATTTCAAAACTATGCCTGTAAGATGGTGAGCTGGAGAACCAAGAGAGCTCCAGTGTATGATTCTCTTATATGTCTTGATTTAGGAGTGAGAAGAAAAGGAAATATAGTGAATGACACATATGTAAGGGGTAGAGATTAGAAATAAACTGGTAGTGGCAGCTGAGGGACACTTAAGATAGACAAGTGTGTCTCCTTGCTAGAAAAGAGAACATGTGACTACAGAAAAAGTAAACTGCTCTGTGTATGTATATTTGTATGTGTGTCCATGTGCCTCTGTGTTTGTGTGTGTGTGTGTGTGTGTGTGTGTGTGTGTCTGTGTTTTGTATACCTTTTAGTGGTAGAGGGAGTTCATGTAGAAGGTAGCAGTCGACACTGATACCTTCTTCCATTGCTCGCCCCCTGGGTTTCTTTCAGAATTGGCAAGCCTGGCTGGCCTATACATGTCAAGGACCTCCTGTTCTTTCGTTTTCTTCAGGTCTTCAGCTGATTGGATCAAGACCCCACTCAATTCCTGTGAACAGACCCATACCAACACACACACACACACACACACACACACACTGTGAAAAGCCTTTTAAAATAATACTGAGAAATACTGTCCTCAATGTCAATAGCCCCTCAAAACACATGTATACTTTACTACCGCTGCCTCAGATCCAGCCTGTATTTATTTATGACTATTGAAGTTACCACAAAACAAAACTTGGATTTTATTTAAAAATAAGCAAGATTCTACACAAAAGTATATTTTTCATCTGACTCCTTTTTTAATGGGTTTATGTTTCTGTGAATTTTTTTTAGTAGGTGAAGAAAAACTTGGTATCTCCAAACCTTTCAAAATGTGTTGATTTCTTAACTTCAACCTCTCAAAGATTATTGACACCAAACTGAAATCTACTAGCTGCAAAGAAACAGAAACATATTTCAAAAATAGCTAAGTGCCAAATACAAAATTACATACTCACAGAACCTGTGCATTTCTGCAAAATAATTAATCAGCTCAAAAGTCTGTTATTGGGTCTTTATAAAATTTTGAGATGAGTGTCTAAAATAGTACAATTTTATTCAGGTAATTTCAGAAGTACAAGAAAATTTACTTTTTGATTTTTAAAGTTTTTTTCTGTGTATAAAGTTCTTTCATATATGTTTGCTAAGGTGCACATGTGGAGATCAGAGGGAAAACTCGGGTGTCAGTCTTCCTTTTTTATACAGACTCTGCTATAATTCACAGCAGGTTAGCTAGCTGGCCCATGAGCTTCCTGTATTCTCCTGTCTCTGATTTTCACTTGTCATAAGACTAGGAAGCTCTCTACTTCACCTGGCTTCAGGATCTGAACTCAACTCACCATGTTTTATCCCCTGAGCCATCTCAGCCCAAAGTTTTCTTTGAACTGATGCAAAGACTCTACTTGCTCACATATATGTTGATATTAGGACATTAAGAGAAGCAGAGCAGAGCAGAAGCAATTACAGGTGAGGGAGGTGATAATCTGAATTAACAGGCCACTGACTTTCAACTTCCACCTGCCCTAAGAAAACATTCTAATGAAAATAAAAATATTGTTGTGCATTATTCTCTATAAGTAAATCAATCAATTAATTAATTAATTAAGCATCTGCTTTTCATAGAGACGTTTTCAACAAAGTCTAGAGAGATGAATGAGAAGGTAAGATAGGAACCAAGAGGTTCCTACTGTTCATGTCAGGGGATTCACCACTATCTGTAACTCTACCTGCAGGAGATCTTGCAACCTCTTCTGGCTTCTATGCGCTCTTCTACTTGTGAACACATACCCATGTATACATACAGACACATACACACACAGGCCCACACAATTAAAAACAAACCTCTTGACAAAAAAATTGACAAAGGAATATTTTGTATGTAAGACAGTGTCTATTATGTTCCTAATAAAGAGATGCTTATAGCATGTTTCCTTGTCTGCTTGTAGCAAATAAAAGTAATTCTTTATGGCCTTCCAATTTTTTTTATATTTTTACAGTATGTATGCATTGTTCCTCTGAATGTAATTCAGAATCTTGAATTGATTCATCAAATTAACTTTCTTAGCATGCCAATTGCTGAACCAAAAATTGCTTTTCAAAGCTTTAAAGCAAATAGTTTAGTAAGGACAATCCCTAGTTACAGTGTAGTAATTCCCAATTTCCAATATTTTCACTAATTCACATGTCACAATAGACAGAGATATCTATTACAATTACTTTGTTTTAACTTACTTACCTGGCTTTTTACATGTATAATTGTGTGTATCTGTATATGTGTGCACGTGTATGTAGGTGACCATGGAGGCCAGGAAAAGGTGATGTATCCCCTTGAACTGAATTTATTTACACACAGTTATAAGCCAACCTTCCTGGCTGCATGGGACTGAGTCCTCTGCAAGAACCATAGGGCTTTTAATGACGGAGCTATATATTCTGTCTCTTTTGTGAATCTTATGGTTAAGTAAACTATGTTAGAATCTCCCTTATGGGCTTCCTAACCCAAGAAATTAGACTCCAGAGAGCCAAATAGCCCTATTAAAAATGAGGTGCAGAGCTAAACAAAGAAATGTCAACTGAGGTATATCAAATGGCTGAGAAGTACCTAAAGAAATGTTCAACATCCTTAGTCACCAGCGAAACTCAAAACAGTAAAAAGTAAAAACAACGCTAAATTTACTCCTCACACCAGTCAAAATGGCTAAGATCAAAAACTCAGGTGACAACAGATGCTGGTGAGGATGTGGAGAAAGAAGAACACTCCTCCATTGTTGGTGGGATTGCAAACTGGTACAACCACTCTGGAAATCAGGCTGGAGGTTCTTCAGAAAATTGGACATTGCACTACTTGAAAACCCAGCTATACCTCTCCTGGGTATATACTCAAAAGATGCTCCAACATACAACAAAGACACATGCTCCACTATGTTCATAGCAGCCTTAATTTATAATAGCCAGAGCTGGAAAGTATACAGATGCTGTTCAACAGGGAATGGATACAGAAAATGTTGTATATCTACACAATGGGGTACTACTCAGCTATCAAAAACAATGACTTAATGAAATTCATAGGCAAATGGATTGAACTAGAAAATACCATCTGAGTGGGGTATCCCAATCACAGAAAAACACACATGGTATGCACTCACTGATAAGTGGATGTTAGCCCAAAAGCTCAAATTACCCAAGATGCAATCCACAGGACCCATGAAGCTCAAGAAGGATGACGAAAGTGCAGATGCTTCATTCTTTCTTAAAAGGGGGAACAAAAATATTCATAGCAGGGAATATAGTGGCAAAATTTGGAGCTGAGACTGAAGGAACAGCCAGAGCCTGCCCCACAAGTGGCCCACCAAAACTAGACGAGATTGATGAATCTTAGAAGTGCATGCTGAGAGGAACCGGATATAGATGTCTCCTGAAAGGCACAGCCAGAGCATGTCAAATACAGAGGAGAATGCTAGCAGCAAACCATTGAACTGAGAACGGGATCCCAATTAGAGGAATTAGAGAAAGGATTGAAAGATCTGAAGGGGCTTGCAACCCTGTAAGAATAACAATCTCAACCAACCAGAGCTTCCATGGACTAAATCACTCCCCAAATACTATAGATTGATTGACCCATGGCTCCAGCAGCATATATAGCAGAGGATGGCCTTGTTGGGCACCAATGGAATGAGAAACCCTTGGTCCTGCCAAGGCTGGACCCCCAGTTTAGGAAAATGTCGGGGAGTAGGGAAGGGGGGATGTATGGGGAGGGGAACACCCTTATAGAAGAAGGGATAGGGGAGGGGATAGGAGGCTTATGACTGGGAAACCGGGAAAAGGAATATCATTTGAAATGTAAATTAAAAATATCCAATAAAAGAAAAACAAAACAAACAAGTTTAAAAATAAAAAAAATAAAAGAAGCAAGACAGCAGGGTGAATAGTGATCATGAAAACATTTCTTTCTACTTGTCACCATTAGCTTCATTTATGAACTTGACACAAACCCAGATATCCCCAGGAATGAAGCATCTTACTTGAGACGTCCCTCATGCACGTCTGTAGGTGTGTCTCTAGGGGCATTTACTTGAGTGTTAATTGATGGAGGGAAGCTCAACCAATGGGCCTGGGCTATATAAGAGAGGTAGCTGGCAAAATGAACAAGTAGTATTCCTCTGTGGTCTCAGCTTTAGATTCTGCCTTCCTGTTCCTAGGGAAATCTGTCCTTGGCTTCCCTCAACAATAGACTATAACCCAAAGGCCAAATAAACCCTTTTCTCTCACAAGTTGCTTTTGGTCATGATATTTAGCACTGCAACAGAAAGCTAACTAGAACACTCCCCTTGAGTACAGCATAATAGAACTAATTATTTTACATTTCTGATGCTTTGACTTCCCTGACATGTTGAACTATAAGCTATAATTGTAACTAAACTAAATCCTTTTTTCCTTAAATTCATTTTTGTGAAGATATTTTATCACAGTAGCAAAAATGAAAGCAGAACAGTATCTTTATATAAATGATACTTACACTCAAAAATAAGAAAATATATTCAAAACATATCCAAATTCCTTAATGGACACCTTAGCAAACATACAGATGAAAAGCAGCACGTGGAAAGACTCTCCCTGTCGTCTATCACTAAGAATCACAAATGGAAATAGTAAGGAGATACATAGACATCCGAGTGTGGCCAAATCACAGGACCTGAGAACAGGAAATGTGTATAAAGTTGTGGCTCAGTAAACCTTTATTCATTGCTAGCAGAGATATAAAATGATGCAGAAACTTTGGCTCCTTATCATATTTTACATACTACCATACATTGCAGAAATCCTCATGATTACCCAAAGAATGAAGACTTTGGTCCACATGAGTGTCTATACACAGATATCTCAGTTTGGGTAGGCACTGCTGTGATGAAACACCATGACCAAAGGCAGCTTGGGGAGGAAAGGTTCTTGAGTGTATACTCTCAGGTCACTATTCATCTTTGAAGAAAATCATGGCAGAAGCTCAAACAGGACAGGAATCTGGAGGCAGAAGTTAATGTAGAGGAGCATTACTGCTTACTATATTGTTTCTTTTGGCTTGCTCAATCTGATTTCTTATAGAACCAAGGACTACCAGCCCAGGGATATTATCACCCATAGTGGGCTTGCACCTTCTCCATCAATCAGTAGTTTAAGGACCATCCTACGGGCATGCCAACAGCCAAATCTTATGAAGGAACTTCCTTAATTAAGGTTCCCTCCTCCTAGATGATTTTAGTTGGCTGCAAGTTTGCATAAAATCTGGTCAATACAATGGATGCCATGGCATCCTCATTATTAACTAGCTCTCAGAACATGGAAGTGATCAAGATGAGCCTCCCTCAATGAATATCTGAATATCTGATGATACGTCCAGGCAGTAGAATGTAAACCAGCTCTAGAATGAAATGAACTGTAGAGGAAAGACCTCTAGAGGAAGCGCCTTTAGTTAATACTGCTAAGTAGAAGAAGCCCATCTGAAGACTGTATACAACATGATTCCAATAATCTAACACCCTGAAAAGTCAGAACTATAGAGTGATTCTTAAAATTAATTGTTGGTAGAATCTGAACAGGACATATGGACAGATAAAACACAGGATAGTTTTAGAGTAGTAGAACAAAGTCATACATTAATATAATGTTAGATTTAAATCATCACAAGTCAGTCCAGGACCATCAAATGTACATCATCAAGAAATCCCTCGAGTCAATGGTCATTTGGTATATGTTTAAGCTCATTCTGTTGAAATAGACTAGTGATAGAGGAGGCTACGCTTGTGTAGGGAAAGAGATGATATAGAAAGTTCTTCTGATTTCCCAGGTTTTCTCAGAAATTAGTCTATTCTAAACCGTGAATTCTACTGCAAATGTAAGTGAATAGATAACCACCAGGGTAATCAGATTTGACTTGCATTTCATGATCATTCATGGCAGTCTCCAGACTGTGATAAAACCTGTGTTGTCAGAGGTGGTAATAAGGAAAGACACCAAAGAACAATGTGTACAGAGTATCGCAAACAGTATCTTGATTGAATTTCACACTATGTGGAGGAGTATGGCCTTGTCCTCAGTAATTGAAAACAAATATTTGACAAGCACTTTCCCACTAATCAGTTATGAAACTTGTAGTTCTTCTTTTGTGTGATCCATGTTCCTAAGATTCAGGAAATGTTAGCCAAAGGAAAAACAAATGGGGAAGTTCAATTCCAACCATATTTAAACTATCCCCTCAAAATAAATTTTAAAGCATTAATACACACTCTGTGGCTGTTCTGCTGTATAATTACATTTTGTTAAATCAGGGAACTACTGCTTTCCTGTTTGAATTTAGAATGTGCATGCTTTACTAAGCAGTACAAGTGCTTAGTTTTTTGTTGTGTTCTGACTGCAGAGTTTATGTAATGCAGAATAATTGTTAGTTTGGGGGCGTTCCACAACTTCTAATTCTGAGTTCCATGCTGGAAAGTGCTATGTGTTCTTTTTATATAACATTAAAAGGAGAGATCCATAAATGTATAGTTTGCCTTAGTAATTGCAAACTAAACAGACTTAGGCACAACAGTCAAGAAAATATATTTTAGGAGCTTTAAAAATGGCACAGGAGTTAAGAGTACTTGGTGTTCTTGCAGAGGACCTGAGTTTAGTTCCCAGCACCTACATTGGGCAATGTATAAAATTGCTTGTGACAACTTTATCACCAAGGGATAAGATGTGTTCTGGCTACTGAGCATACTGCATACATGTGCACATATCCACAAAGACACACACACACACACACACACACACACACACACAAAATAATTTTAAAAAATCTTTTCTAAAAAGACTTAAGAAGATTTATTCACTAACTGATGTCTTTGTCTTTAGAAATGATGTTTTGTATTTCTTCCAATATTATTTTTATCATATTCTTGTATTCTTGCTATCATTTGATACTCTGTGATGACCTCCTACATAAGTTCTTATGTCATTTATTATAAATGATCAGTGGCTAGACCAGCAAAATGTCTCAGCAGGTAAATGTATATGACACAAAGAAGCCTGATGGGCTGAATTCTAGAATCCTCATAAAGGCTAAAAGAGAGAGTTACTGACTCCACAAAGTTATTATCTGACTTACAAACATATCACCTTACATAGTCACACACACTCACAGACACCAATACACACCTACCCACCCCACACACGCCACACACCTAGTAAACATCAATCTATGCTTTCATGTGAACTGATAGCTTATTTTCCTGTTTACAATATCTGATATTTGAATCTTCCAAAATTTTCATAATCCTATTTATATGAAGAAGAGAATTTTGCACTTAAGGGTTAATGTTTGTTTTGCTACTATGATCATTCATGTGCATGCTTCTTGTAAAAAAAAAACTAAGAGTTGTTCTACTGAGCAACACACACACACACAAACACACACACACACAAACACACACACACACACACACACACAGAGGAGAAGGGGAGGAATAAATTTTGCTGTATATCTTTCTATTTTACCAAGGTAATGTTTCCTAAGAGAAAATCATTCTGGTAGATCTACCATACAGAAATTCATCTGTATGTTCAGGATTCTTTTTTTTTTTTTTTTTGGAGCTGGGGACCGAACCCAGGGCCTTACAAGCGCTCTACCACTGAGCTAAATCCCCAACCCCATGTTCAGGATTCTTAATATCTGCATGAGTATGTATTCACATGCTGGGGCTGTGAAGGCTACAAACCAGCTCTGAACCACTGGAACCACTAGTTGTGAACCACCTGGTATGCAGGGAACTGAACTCAGGGCCTCAGCAAGAGTACTAAGCTCTCTTAACCAATGAGCCACCTCTGAAGACCATTTAGGAGTGTATGTGTGTGCATGTTCATGTGCATGTGTGTACACGGAGGCACTAATCTTGGATGGTAAAGTTTTTTTATGGTCAACACTATTTTCCTATTACAGGTATGACTTTGGAATGTTTTCCCTTGAATTTGCCAGCATGTTGGGGTTTTTTGTTTTCTTTTTTGGTTGTTGTTAAATAACTGATGTGTTTTGTTTACATTTAGAATTAATTCATTTCTTAGTTGAGAGCACACTTTGTATTTTTGCCTTTGAAATAGGGTCTCCCTGTAGCCAAGGCTCATCTGGAGCTTGGTATGTAACTGGGGATGAACAAGAACTTTTTATTCTCTCATCTCCATCTCCATCCCCATCTCCATCTCTTCCTACATGCTGGGATTGCCAGGTGTGTGCCACCATGTCCTAGTGCATTTCTTAGAATGGTATTCTTTCAATATCCAATCATTCTGTAATGCTAGTACTTTATTTAATTATATTGTTATATAATATTAAACTGCATTCATATAAAGCAACTTGTGACTAGGAAGAAAGTAACTATAAATATTTTTTTATAAATAGCCTTAATCTAAATATATATATGTATTATTTTTAATGTTTTGTGGACAGATAGTTAAGAGTAATATCTCACATGTGCTTAGTGTGAAGGAAGATAAAGATACTTTATCAATTAAAAGCACTAACTGTTCTATTCATCCAGAGGTCCTAAGCTCAATTCCTATCAATCCCATAAGGACTCACAACCATCTATAATGAGATTCAATGCCCTTTTCTGTTGTGTAGGCATACATGTAGAAACACACACACACATACACACTCACACACACACAGATTATATATACAAATACATGTTTAAAAAAGAATGACTTTGGGGGTCATTTGGTGAGTGTATATTTAATGTTGTATGAAGCTAAAGATTTTTTAAGTTGTTGCATAATCTTATATTCATTTTCTTATGAGAAATGTACAGTGTATGTATGTATGTGTGTGACACTTTGATGTGTATGACACTTAGTAGTACCTAATATAAATCTGCAAGACACCCAGAGCAAATACTACCAAAATCATTAAGTTGAACCATAACAAATCAAAGACAGTGACTTTGAAACATATAAAGACAATAGCCTAGCATAGTATATGCCTTTAATCCCAGCACTCCAGAGGAAGAACCAGGAACATCTCTGGTAGTTTCAGGCCAACCTGGTATACATAGAAAATTGTAAGCCAGCCAGAGTTACATGTGAGAACTTATCTCAATAAGAAATACAATATATTAAAAATAAAGATATGATATCATCCTTTTGGATTGGACATCATTTAATGAACATAAATCTTGACCTTCAGCTTGCATGACATAATAATAACAGTGGATAGATACTTTAGTTGCTTTTACATTTGATATCTTTGAATGTTGGGCTCATGAATGTGTAACCCCATTAATGAAAGTGTTTAAGTGTTTTATTTTCTCTTGCTCTAAGCAGTAGTTAGACTGTATGTTCTGAATGTCCTCTGTGTAAAAGGCTTGATTATAAATGGTGAAAATTTGAGAGGTGGTAGGACCTTCAATAGGAGCGTAGCTTTCAAGGACTCCAGTAGGCTTCTCCGTCTCTTTGCCCCCTGGCCACATGATGAATTGAGCATGACCTCCCTGGCTCTTCCTCTGTGATACATTGACAAGCCCCAGGAACTCATGGGTAAAGTATAGCAAATGTGAACTGAAACCTCTGGACCCATCCTTCCAGATGCATCATCTCAATTATTTTGCTCAACAATAAAATTGCAACTAACATAATTAGAATTAGTAGATATTGCAATTAATGTAAGTGTTCCTTTGAGTTTGAGTTTTTAGTTCCCTTACAAGCTCAGGTGCCTCGTAATGACAATAAGTTTTTCAAATTTTAGTTTTATTTGTGTGTGTGTGTGTGTGTGTGTGTGTGTGTGTGTGTGTGTGTGTGTGTGTGGTGTATGTGTGCATGTGCATCTGTGTGCACCATGCACACATATGTGTGGGCATCCACAGAGATCAGAAGAGAATGGCAGATCTCTTAAAATTGAACTTACAAGCCTAAAGAGTTACCCTTTGTGGTAGCTGGGAAGTGAACTCAGGTTGTTTACAAGAGCAGCATACACACTTTTAACCACAGAGCCATCTCTTCAGTTCCTATTGGTAGAATTTTAAGGTTTTATTGTATACCTTCCTAGAAATGTTTTTATCATGTGACTTGGAAATACTTACTCCTAGTTTGGAAATTATCTTTTACTTTTCTTAATGATTGCTTTGTTACAAATACATACAAACACATAAGCCACAGATACAGCTACATAAATGAAATGCTTACTGCATAAACATATGAGTATGGAACACTACTATTTACATAAAAGCCAGACATGACAGAGCATGATTACAACCTCAATAGCTGGGTGGAAGTGGTACAGAGACAACAGAATGCTGGTAATATGATAGCCAGCTAGTCTAGACAAACCAGCAAGTTCTTAGCTCAGCAACCGACTCAGTCTTAAAAAATAAGGTAGTGACAAAGACAGGAAGATGCTGGCATAACCCTGTCACCATCATACACACATGCATAGGTAAATGTATCAGCACACAGACATGGAAACATACCCGCCCACACGTGCACACACGCGCGCGCGCGCACACACACACACACACACACAGTACCAAATATATTAATATGGCTGAATTTTCTAATAGTTTATGTAAGAAACATGAAATATTGATTTTGAGTGCTTCGATGAATTTTTAAAATCCTCAGTTAGAAAAGAACAAATTCCCCACTTTCTATAGTTAATAAGGCAGGAGTTAAAGTATTTATTTAAAAGTTCAGTTTTCTTCTGTTTAATACTCCCCACAGAGAATGAACTCACCATCCCCTTTGCTCAGGTTCTCTTTCTTCTGAAGGTATTCCCAGAAGTCACAGGGAGCACTCTGTTTATAATCAGCATGGTTTTGTTCATCCGTCATGTTTCAAAGATAGAAATGCTATGTTCTAATCCTTTACAAAACAAACCTGCCTTGAACACTAGCTTTGCAGTCTCCTCACAAGCTGTCCTTGTTCAAAGTTGACAATACTCTGTCCTTTACCTTCTCTACAATGCTCGTGGCTTTCTCCCCTGAGCAGTTGGAGGCCCATTAAAACACACTCTGTGCCTCTCCATATTTATTAACACAAACATACAACTCTGATCAAGACCCGCAAAGGCAAAGTATGACAGCATTGATGTGAAATGGTCCTTACTGAGTCAGTCCCCATAGTTGTTGGTATGTTTAGGTGAGGTTCTGTGAATTTTTAAGGGATGGGGCATGATTGAAGAGAGTAGGTCATGAGCTGGAGGCACTTTTGAAGGTTACACTTCTCTTTGGATTTCTTCTTTGTCCTCAGTAAACACTTTCATGTTCCAGTGTTCTTGCCACTATACCTAGAATTAGGGGAGGGCAGGGGGCTCTGGGCTGGAATATATGAGACTGTGAACCAGAATAGGGCCTTACTCTTTTAAGTACTTTGTGTTATTGGGTGTGGGGTGCAAGCCAAGAAACCTTACTTCAGAAATTGCAGATTAAAAATTAAAGCTTTATTTTCTATGCATACAGGAAGATAGCCAGTTCAGGATTTGAAACTTGTCCTTCAAACTCCCCACCTAAGGGAGATTAAGCAACATTTTTATAGAATGGGAACACAAAGCAAGGGGATTTGTATGAGCTGTTATTTTGACCAACTTTGATGACTGGTCCTTATTCAGATCACATGGTTTCAGGGTTCTTGAATCAGCTTTTGTAGTCAGGTCCCTTCCTGGACTCTGACCTGGAATTTAGAATGATAAAGGAACAAAAGAGTGGACAAGCCCTGGTGATCAATTAAGTCAAGACAGGCACCACATCCATTACTTATGTGCTTTAGTTTAGATAATGGGTTAACAGCATCTTCCTGATGTGCATCCCTTACTGGTTAACCAAACAGGAAACTTCTGAAGAAGCCTGAAAGATTTGCTTTTCTTGTCTCCTGTACTAAGTGCAGGCCCACAAGACCTGGAGTCTACATGTAAGTTATGAGTTATTTCTGATTGGTAAATAACAGTGCCAACAGCCAATACCTGGGCAGAAGAGAAATAGGTAGAGTTAGTTTTCCTGAGCATTTGGTTGAAGGAGAACCATAAAAAGAAAAAGCAGAGGAGAGAGAAGCCTAAATGGGGTAGGTGAAATCAAGAGAACTTGGCCCTGAGGGGTGACCGATTGGAATTAAGAGTAGCCCAAATGAAGCATAGTAAGGAATAACTTGAGGTTATCAATAGAAAGTAGATTATAATAGCATACAGGGTAAATATCTGCTCAGCTCATGTGCTACTTAAATTTTTTTTTTAAATGTAAAGATTGTGTGTGTCTTTTATCTGGGAACTAAATGGTCTTAGGTTGGGTGGAAACGCCAAGTTGAAATTAAAAATTTCTATAAGAGTTGGATTCCGAATCTGGGAACATGAACTCAGTTTTGATCCTGCCAGCAAGGGGGAGCATGGTTTTTAGATGCTAAACACAGGAAATTACCTCTTAACTTTCTCAGGTGTTCTTTTTTTTTCTGCAATAACAAATGTGACAAAGTGGGCATATGGACACATGTATGTTGTTTCAGCCCTTGGAAGACTGAGGAATGAAAATTGTTAGTTTAAGACCAGTTGAGAATATGTGAGGCTAGCTGGGACATACAAGTCTCTATAGATTCTAATTCAAACACACACACACACACACACACACACACACACTAGAAAGAGGGAAAATTTTATTTTCATATTTTAAAAATAAAGATCATTAAACTTTTAATAACAATATAAAAGATACACTTTGTACATACATATACATGAGTCTGAATTTATGTCTTCTTATTTATGAACTTTCATATAAATTTTGCTCTGTGGATATTCTTATGTGCATAGTGGGTCATTTGCTAGCATTTTGAAAAAATATTGCTTATTTAAGATTACAAAAATACTTTCCCTGAATTAATCAACCTTTTTGATATATCCCTTTAAAGGTTTATGCAAATATTTCCCCAACACATAATATGAATGATATTTATTGTACTATCAAGACAAACCTATATTTTTGATTAATCCTGCTGGAAAATACCATATTACACAATGAGCATACATGTCTCAGAAAAATAAATTAAAAAACAATTTTCAAAAAGATGAAATAATGACATCTTGAATATATTTCAATATGTAATGCACTAGAATATACTTGAAAATACACAAGGAAAGTATGGTTTAGTGATTATGCTATTTGGCTGATTAAAGTGATAGGATATTTAATAGACATTCAATTACTGCTTTATGAGGAGTCCCAGTGAGGACCCAGTATAGATAGGGTAGTGGAAGCAAGAGGCCTCTAAGCAGGCCAATGACTCACTACAATGAACATCTGCAAGTAAAAATATGTGGACAAGGGTTATACTTTGGGACACACTGTGACACACTACAGCTTCCAGGACAAGATCTATCATGCCTTATTCTCTTTTGGACCAGGATGTTACAAAGGAAGAGGTTAGATATGATGGGATGATCATATGAGTGAGATTGGGTACATGATGTGAAATTCACAAAGAATCAATAAACTCAAAAAACACTAGGCTACAACCAGAAGAAAGTAGGCAGCTTGGATGTCTTCCTTTCTCTATGCACTTGACTGATGATAGGATTTGATTAGTTGTGTGAGTCCCTATTCTGATCTTCATGAGACAATGGACTCTCACCTGCAAGACAAATGGAACTTATATCTTCTCAGTTGCTTTATATTAGGATATTTTATCACAGCAACTGAAATAAAACTACAACGGGTGATGTTTGATTATGATTATTATACAAATAAAGAAACTGAAGTAGAGAAGAAACACATTCTATCTCTGCTTTTAAGTGAAAATGTCAATGGATCCCCAATCCACAACACATCAGCAGGCAATATATTCATAAACAGAACTTACATAAAACTGTTAAATAATTACCCAAGCATGAAGGAGTGATGGGGCTCAAACTAGGATAGGACTTGTATAGATAATCACAGCTTCATTGAGGTGATGAGTGTAACGGCCCTAATACTATGTCCAGACGAAGTCACTTGGGTCTACATCTCCTCATCCACTAGCTTTTCCATTTGTTACACTCTCTCTTCCAAGCTGTTCCCTGGGCCGTGGAAGAGTGATATAACTGTCCCGTTAGGGCTGAGCACACTGACAGCATTTCAGTTTGACACAGAAGGTACAGACTTCTGCAGGATCTGCTTCCTAATATAGTAAGAAGCTTCCTTGCAGAAGGCCTGGAACATAACTGAGACAAAAGTATGGACAGCTCTTGAGATATGTCACCTAAAGCAGACCTCTAGCTTTCACACACAGGTGCAAAACTGAACACCCCCACACATCGCCTCTCACAAAAATTATGATGAAGATGATGAAGAAGGTGAAAGAGTCTGTTGCAAGTCTCGGGAAGCAAGTCGACCTGCTTGACTTTACTTTATTTTTGTCTTCTTTTTTTTCCACATCTGAAGTCATCTATTGAAAGATGAAAAAAGGCATCGTTGCTACAATTATTAGTAATTTATCTATTTGTATGTGAGGAAGGTGCAGTAGTGAAATATCCAACATATCTGGTCCATGGCATGGTTAAAGGAAAGAGTTGAATGGGAGGAGATTTAATTGTAAATCACAGAGGAAAAGTATCTAAATGAATTGAAAAGAATCCAGACAGATAGAAAGAAGTAGATTATATGGCCAGCAGACTGTAAGAAAGGGGAGAAAAGCATGATATACAAATTCAATGCAACCTCATCAAAATGTCAACTCAATTCTTCTTACAGTTAGAAAGAGGAATTTCCAAATTCGTTTGGAATTTAAAAAAAAAAAAAAAAAAAAAAAAAAAAAAAAAAAAAAAAGGTGGCCCGGCCCGCAGCAGCTCTCTGCTCCCAGACCCAGTGAGAGAGAGACCCAACCGCCTGGTCAGGTGGGCACTCCTGAGGCTGCAGAGCGGAAGAGACCACCAACACTGCTCACCCCTGCCCACATCCCTGGCCCAAGAGGAAACTGTATAAGGCCTCTCGGCTCCCGTGGGGGAGGGCCCAGGAGCGGCAGGACACCTAGCTGAGACACCTCCGGAACCTGAAAGAAACAGACCGGATAAACAGTTCTCTGCACCCAAATCCCGTGGGAGGGAGAGCTAAACCTTCAGAGAGGCAGACAAGCCTGGGAAACCAGAAGAGACTGCTCCCTGCACACACATCTCAGACGCCAGAGGAAAAAGCCAAAGACCATCTGGAACCCTGGTGCACTGAAGCTCCCGGAAGGGGCGGCACAGGTCTTCCTGGTTGCTGCCCCTGCAGAGAGCCCCTGGGCAGCACCCCACGAGCGAACTTGAGCCTCAGGACCACAGGTAAGACCAAATTTTCTGCTGCAAGAAAGCTGCCTGGTGAACTCTAGACACAGGCCCACAGGAACAGCTGAAGACCTGTAGAGAGGAAAAACTACACGCCCGAAAGCAGAACACTCTGTCCCCATAACTGACTGAAAGAGAGGAAAACAGGTCTACAGCACTCCTGACACACAGGCTTATAGGACAGTCTAGCCACTGTCAGAAATAGCAGAACAAAGAAACACTAGAGATAATCTGATGGCGAGAGGCAAGCACAGGAACCCAAGCAACAGAAACCAAGACTACATGCCATCATCGGAGCCCAATTCTCCCAACAAAACAAACATGGAATATCCAAACACACCAGAAAAGCAAGATCTAGTTTCAAAATCATATTTGATCATGATGCTGGAGGACTTCAAGAAAGACATGAACACACTTAGGGAAACACAGGAAAACATTAATAAACAAGTACAAGCCTACAGAGAGGAATCGCAAAAATCCCTGAAAGAATTCCAGGAAAACACAATCAAACAGTTGAATGAATTAAAAATGGAAATAGAAGCAATCAAGAAAGAACACATGGAAACAACCCTGGATATAGAAAACCAAAAGAAGAGACAAGGAGCTGTAGATACAAGCTTCACCAACAGAATACAAGAGATGGAAGAGAGAATCTCAGGAGCAGAAGATTCCATAGAAATCATTGACTCAACTGTCAAAGATAATGTAAAGCGGAAAAAGCTACTGGTCCAAAAATACAGGAAATCCAGGACTCAATGAGAAGATCAAACCTAAGGATAATAGGTATAGAAGAGAGTGAAGACTCCCAGCTCAAAGGACCAGTAAATATCTTCAACAAAATCATAGAAGAAAACTTCCCTAACCTAAAAAAAGAGATACCCATAGACATACAAGAAGCCTACAGAACTCCAAATAGATTGGACCAGAAAAGAAACACCTCCCGTCACATAATTGTCAAAACACCAAACGCACAAAATAAAGAAAGAATATTAAAAGCAGTAAGGGAAAAAGGTCAAGTAACATATAAAGGGAGACCTATCAGAATCACACCAGACTTCTCGTCAGAAACTATGAAGGCCAGAAGATCCTGGACTGATGTCATACAGACCCTAAGAGAACACAAATGCCAGCCCAGGTTACTGTATCCAGCAAAACTCTCAATTAACATTGATGGAGAAACCAAGATATTCCATGACAAAACCAAATTTACACAATATCTTTCTACAAATCCAGCACTACAAAGGATAATAAATGGTAAAGCCCAACATAAGGAGGCAAGCTATACTCTAGAAGAAGGAAGAAACTAATCGTCTTGGCAACAAAACAAAGAGAATGAAAGCACACACACATAACCTCACATCCAAATATGAATATAACGGGAAGCAATAATCACTATTCCTTAATATCTCTCAAAATCAATGGCCTCAACTCCCCAATAAAAAGACATAGATTAACAAACTGGATACGCAACGAGGACCCTGCATTCTGCTGCCTACAGGAAACACACCTCAGAGACAAAGACAGACACTACCTCAGAGTGAAAGGCTGGAAAACAACTTTCCAAGCAAATGGTCAGAAGAAGCAAGCTGGAGTAGCCATTCTAATATCAAATAAAATCAATTTCCAACTAAAAGTCATCAAAAAAGATAAGGAAGGACACTTCATATTCATCAAAGGAAAAATCCACCAAGATGAACTCTCAATCCTAAATATCTATGCCCCAAATACAAGGGCACCTACATATGTAAAAGAAACCTTACTAAAGCTCAAAACACACATTGCACCTCACACAATAATAGTGGGAGATTTCAACACCCCACTCTCATCAATGGACAGATCATGGAAACAGAAATTAAACAGTGATGTCGACAGACTAAGAGAAGTCATGAGCCAAATGGACTTAACGCATATTTATAGAACATTCTATCCTAAAGCAAAAGGATATACCTTCTTCTCAGCTCCTCATGGTACTTTCTCCAAAATTGACCATATAATTGGTCAAAAAACGGGCCTCAACAGGTACAGAAAGATAGAAATAATCCCATGCGTGCTATCGGACCACCACGGCCTAAAACTGGTCTTCAATAACAATAAGGGAAGAATGCCCACATATACGTGGAAATTGAACAATGCTCTACTCAATGATAACCTGGTCAAGGAAGAAATAAAGAAAGAAATTAAAAACTTTTTAGAATTTAATGAAAATGAAGATACAACATACTCAAACTTATGGGACACAATGAAAGCTGTGCTAAGAGGAAAACTCATAGGGCTGAGTGCCTGCAGAAAGAAACAGGAAAGAGCATATGTCAGCAGCTTGACAGCACACCTAAAAGCTCTAGAACAAAAAGAAGCAAATACACCCAGGAGGAGTAGAAGGCAGGAAATAATCAAACTCAGAGCTGAAATCAACCAAGTAGAAACAAAAAGGACCATAGAAAGAATCAACAGAACCAAAAGTTGGTTCTTTGAGAAAATCAACAAGATAGATAAACCCTTAGCCAGACTAATGAGAGGACACAGAGAGTGCGTCCAAATTAACAAAATCAGAAATGAAAAGGGAGACATAACTACAGATTCAGAGGAAATTCAAAAAATCATCAGATCTTACTATAAAAACCTATATTCAACAAAATTTGAAAATCTTCAGGAAATGGACAATTTCCTAGACAGATACCAGGTATCGAAGTTAAATCAGGAACAGATAAACCAGTTAAACAACCCCATAACTCCTAAGGAAATAGAAGCAGTCATTAAAGGTCTCCCAACCAAAAAGAGCCCAGGTCCAGACGGGTTTAGTGCAGAATTCTATCAAACCTTCATAGAAGACCTCATACCAATATTATCCAAACTATTCCACAAAATTGAAACAGATGGAGCCCTGCCGAATTCCTTCTACGAAGCCACAATTACTCTTATACCTAAACCACACAAAGACACAACAAAGAAAGAGAACTTCAGACCAATTTCCCTTATGAATATCGACGCAAAAATACTCAATAAAATTCTGGCAAACCGAATTCAAGAGCACATCAAAACAATCATCCACCATGATCAAGTAGGCTTCATCCTAGGCATGCAGGGATAGTTTAATATACGGAAAACCATCAACGTGATCCATTATATAAACAAACTGAAAGAACAGAACCACATGATCATTTCATTAGATGCTGAGAAAGCATTTGACAAAATTCAACACCCCTTCATGATAAAAGTCCTGGAAAGAATAGGAATTCAAGGCCCATACCTAAACATAGTAAAAGCCATATACAGCAAACCAGTTGCTAACATTAAACTAAATGGAGAGAAACTTGAAGCAATCCCACTAAAATCAGGGACTAGACAAGGCTGCCCACTCTCTCCCTACTTATTCAATATAGTTCTTGAAGTTCTAGCCAGAGCAATCAGACAACAAAAGGAGATCAAAGGGATACAGATCAGAAAAGAAGAGGTCAAAATATCACTATTTGCAGATGACATGATAGTATATTTAAGTGATCCCAAAAGTTCCACCAGAGAACTACTAAAGCTGATAAACAACTTCAGCAAAGTGGCTGGGTATAAAATTAACTCAAATAAATCAGCTGCCTTCCTCTATACAAAAGAGAAACAAGCCGAGAAAGAAATTAGGGAAACGACACCCTTCATAATAGACCCAAATAATATAAAGTAACTCGGTGTGACTTTAACCAAGCAAGTAAAAGATCTGTACAATAAGAACTTCAAGACACTGAGGAAAGAAATTGAAGAAGACCTCAGAAGATGGAAAGATCTCCCATGCTCATGGATTGGCAGGATTAATATAGTAAAAATGGCCATTTTACCAAAAGCAATCTACAGATTCAATGCAATCCCCATCAAAATACCAATCCAATTCTTCAAAGAGTTAGACAGAACAATTTGCAAATTCATCTGGAATAACAAAAAACCCAGGATAGCTAAAGCTATCCTCAACAATAAAAGGACTTCAGGGGGAATCACTATCCCTGAACTCAAGCAGTATTACAGAGCAATAGTGATAAAAACTGCATGGTATTGGTACAGAGACAGACAGATAGACCAATGGAATAGAATTGAAGACCCAGAAATGAACCCACACACCTATGGTCACTTGATTTTTGACAAAGGAGCCAAAACCATCCAATGGAAAAAAGATAGCATTTTCAGCAAATGGTGCTGGTTCAACTGGAGGGCAACATGTAGAAGAATGCAGATCGATCCATGCTTATCACCCTGTACAAAGCTTAAGTCCAAGTGGATCAAGGACCTCCACATCAAACCAGACACACTCAAACTAATAGAAGAAAAACTAGGGAAGCATCTGGAACACATGGGCACTGGAAAAAATTTCCTGAACAAAACACCAATGGCTTAAACTGCAAAGCTTCTGTAAGGCAAAGGACACTGTGGTTAGGACAAAACGGCAACCAACAGATTGGGAAAAGATCTTTACCAATCCTACAACAGATAGAGGCCTTATATCCAAAATATACAAAGAACTGAAGAAGTTAGACCGCAGGGAAACAAATAACCCTATTAAAAAATGGGGTTCAGAGCTAAACAAAGAATTCACAGCTGAGGAATGCCGAATGGCTGAGAAACACCTAAAGAAATGTTCAACATCTTTAGTCATAAGGGAAATGCAAATCAAAACAACCCTGAGATTTCACCTCACACCAATGCGATTGGCTAAGATCAAAAACTCAGGTGACAGCAGATGCTGGCGAGGATGTGGAGAAAGAGGAACACTCCTCCATTGTTGGTGGGGTTGCACACTGGTACAACCATTCTGGAAATCAGTCTGGAGGTTCCTCAGAAAATTGGACATTGAACTGCCTGAGGATCCAGCTATACCTCTCTTGGGCATATACCCAAAAGATGCCTCAACATATAAAAGAGACACGTGCTCCACTATGTTCATCGCAGCCTTATTTATAATAGCCAGAAAATGGAAAGAACCCAGATGCCCTTCAACAGAGGAATGGATACAGAAAATGTGGTACATCTACACAATGCAATATTACTCAGCTATCAAAAAGAACGAGTTTATGAAATCCGTAGGCAAATGGTTGGAACTGGAAAATATCATCCTGAGTGAGCTAACCCAATCACAGAAAGACATACATGGTATGCACTCATTGATAAGTGGCTATTAGCCCAAATGCTTGAATTACCCTAGATCCCTAGAACAAACGAAACTCAAGACGGATGATCAAAATGTGAATGCTTCACTCCTTCTTTAAATGAGGAAAAAGAATACCCTTGGCAGGGAAGGGAGAGGCAAAGATTAAAACAGAGACTGAAGGAACACCCATTCAGAGCCTGCCCCACATGTGGCCCATACATATACAGCCACCCAATTAGACAAGATGGATGAAGCAAAGAAGTGCAGACCGACAGGAGCCGGATGTAGATCGCTCCTGAGAGACACAGCCAGAATACAGCAAATACAGAGGCAAATGCCAGCAGCAAACCACTGAACTGAGAATAGGTCCCCTATTGAAGGAATCAGAGAAAGAACTGGAAGAGCTTGAAGGGGCTCGAGACCCCAAAAGTACAACAATGCCAAGCAACCAGAGCTTCCAGGGACTAAGCCACTACCTAAAGACTATACATGGACTGACCCTGGACTCTGACCCCATAGGTAGCAATGAATATCCTAGTAAGAGCACCAGTGGAAGGGGAAGCCCTGGGTCCTGCTAAGACTGAACCCCCAGTGAACTAGTCTATGGGGGGAGGGCGGCAATGGGGGGAGGGTTGGGAGGGGAACACCCATAAGAAAGTGGAGGGGGGAGGGGGATGTTTGCCCGGAAACCGGAAAGGGAATAACACTCGAAATGTATATAAGAAATACTCAAGTTAATAAAAAATAAATAAATAAAAAAAAGGTGGATAACCCAAATTATCCTCAACAATAAAAGAACTTCTGGGGGAATCACCATCCCTGATCTCAAACAGTATTACAGAGCAATAGTGATAAAAACTACATGGTATTGCTGCAGAGACAGGCAGGTAGATGAGTGGACTAGAATTGAAGACCAAGAAATGAACTCACACATATATGGTCATTTGATCTTTGATGAAGGAGGGAATACCATCCAGTGGCAAAAAGATAGCATTTTCAACAAATGGTGCTAGTTCAACTGGACGTCAGCATGTAAAAGAATGCATTCTTATTGCCCTGTACAAAGCTTAAGTCCTAGTGGATCAAGGACCTCCACATAAAGTAGATACACTCAAACTAATAGAAGAAAAAGTGGGGAAGACTCTTGATCACATGGGCACTGGGGAACTTTTCCTGAAGAAAATATCAATGATTTATGCTCTACGATCAAGAATCCACAAATGGGACCTCATAAAACTGCAAAGCTTCTGTAAGGCAAAGGACACTGCCATTAGGACAAAACTGCAACCAACAGATTGGGAAAAGATCTTTACCAATCCTACATCTGGTAGAGGGATAATATCCAAAATACACAAAGAAATCAAGAAGTTACACTTCAGAGAATCAAATAACCCTACTAAAAACGGGGTACAGAGCTAATCAAAGAGTTCTCACCTGAGGACTATCGAATGGCTGAGAAATAACTAAAGAAATGTTAACTATCATTAGTCACCAGGGAAATAAATGCAAATCAGAACATCTGTGAGATTCTACCTCACAACTGTCAAAATGGCTAAGATCATAAACTCAGGTGACAACAGATGCTGGCAAGAATGTGGAGAAAGAGGAACACTTCTCCACTGTTGGTGGGATTAGAAACTGGTACAACCATTCTGGAAATCAGTCTGGATGTGGCTCAGAAAATTGGACATTGCACTACCTGAAGATCCAGTTGTACCTCCTCTGAGTATATACCCAAATAATGCTCTAACTTACAAGTACACTCGCTCCATTATGTTCACAGCAGCCTTATTTATAATAGCCAGAAGCTGGAAAGAACCCAAATGCCCTTCAACCGAAGAATGGATACAGAAAATGTGATAGAGCTATATAATGGAGTACTTCTGCTATCAAAAACAATGAGTTCATGAAATTCATTGGCAAAAGGATGGAACTAGAAAATATCATCCTGAGCAAGGTAACCCGATTTTAAAAAAGGAAACTAAAAAATACCCCACATACTATGCAATCACTGACAAGTGGATATTAGCCCAAAAGCTCAAATCACACAACATACAATCCACAGACCACATTCAGCTCAAGAACTAGGATGACCAAAGTGAGGATGCTTCCCTCCTTCTTAAAAGGGAGAACAAAAATACTCATAGCAGGAGATATGGAAACAAAGTTTCGAGCAGAGACTGCCATTCAGAACCTGCCCCACTTGAAGATACAGCCTATATATATATATATATATATATATATATATGTATGTATATACATATATATATACATATATATATATATATATATATATATATATATATATATATATATACAGCCCCCAAACCTAGACAATATTGATGAAGCCAAGGAGTGCATACTGATTGGAGCCTGATATAGCCATCTCCTGAGAGGATCTGCCAGAGCATAACAAATACAGAGGTGAATGCTAGCAGCAAACCATTGAACTGAGAACGAGATCCCAGTTGGAGGAATTAGAGAAAGGTTTGAAGGAACTGAAGGGGTTGCAACCCCATAAGAACAAAAATACCAACCAACCAGAGCTCCCAGGGACCAAACCACTACCCAAGGCTACACATTGACAGATGCATGGCTCCAGTTGCTTATGTAGCAGAGGATGGCCTTGTTGGCAGCAATGGAAGGAGAAGCCCTTGGTCATGCCAAGAGTGTACCCCCCCCAGTGCAGGAGAATATCAGGAGGGGGAGGTAAGAGTGTGTGGTTGGGGAGGGGAATACCCTCAAAGAAGAAGGGGGATAGGGGACTTATGGCCAGGGAAACTGGGAAAAGGAATAACATTTGAAATGAAAATAAAAATATCCAATAATAAATATCTATTCCAAAAAATAGAAAAGTATAACAAACTTGGGATGCTGAGGGAGCTTGGTGACTACCATGTGCTTTGATAAGCTGGTAGATACCACAGGTAGCCATATGTTCCTTCTCCCAGAGATAAACAAAATGACTCCTCCTTTTGGCAGACAGGAACTGATTTTACAAGGACCAAAGGAGTGCTGGCTTTTATCTAATTGCCAAAAATATCCCTATAGTCCAGGATTAGCTCATTCCTGCTTGTTGGGATAGCCTTTTCAGGTTTGGGAAATTGGAGTGTTTTTGAACCTGATACTATCTTCCCTAATAAAAACTTCAAAAGGTAAGAGTCTTAATATTTTTTCTTTGATTTAGACAAATCAACTTTTGTAGACAAATGTGCAAGGCTCGATAAAACGTGTTCAATGAGTAAAGCAATTCAATTGATTCATTTGCTTATAAAGATTCACATTGTATAAAACTATAAAACAACAGGTTTGGTGATGAATTTTAGGATTAAGGCCATGAAGATGGTTCAGTAGGTAAATATTTTTTAAGCCTATGACCCAAGATTGGACCCATTTGGACAAAATGTGGGTGAAGTAGTAAACACATTTGTAATCCCAGTGCTTCAAGAAGAGGTGTGAGGCAGAGACAGGACAATCCACTAGAAGAAATCAGCCTGACATATGCAGCAGTGAATAGGAAGAGACATTGTCTCAAACTGGGTGCAAAGTGAGGTGGGAGTGTTAACTAGGTGGGTAATAGGTTAATAACTAGGTGGTTGTTTTCCCAGAGAACCCAGATTCATTCTTAGCATCCACATTCCAGGTCATATCATCTATAATTACAATTCTAGAGAATCCAATAGCCTCTTCTGGCATCTGAGGGCACTAGGCATGCATCAGTATACAGACATACACACACAGGAAAATATCCTTACTCTTACAACTTAAAAAAATTAAATAAGATGGAAATGGAAGTACTGACATTCACGTTTTACATACATACATACATACATACATACATACATACATGCATGCATACACATACATACATACACACACACACACACACACACACACACACCTACACATACACCACCGCAGACCACACACTCACACACGTAGAAACTGAGAAAAGAGATCATGGAAGGTTCTTATACTACAGAAGTCACAGTCTACTTGGGAAGATAAACTGAGGGCCATAATATAATGTGGCTATAATATAATGCTGAATAGATATGAGTGTGAATTCCATGGAGCCAACAGCATATCATAGACTAACTCCCTGCACCTCTTACCTCCTATTTCCCAGTACTGCTTTGCAGCATATATTCACCCTGCATTGTGTTACTTGTCCCTGTTTTCTTCGTTCTAATTAGCAAATATTTTCATGCCAGTGATCCTTAGAATAGAAGCATAATTATAATTCATCTTTGAAGAATCATAAGGAGGCAGAAGCCTTAAAGATAACTAGGGAATCTGCAAAGGTCCACTGTGGTAACAGGTAGGCTGCTTACTATGATGCCCCGAAAATAAGTGAAGAAATTAACGACACAGGACAGAGACTGTGGAGTGAGTTTCTGTGACAGAGAGATGTGTTTTCTTTCTCCTGTGATTCCCAGCTGGTTGTTTTACAGAGATGTTAAAATTGTGCATAGTATAACATGTCCAACTGTCTGAAAGTATGTCACTCAAGCTGAGCATCTGTGGTTAAGCAGTATGTTTGAAGTGTTTCTACATATTGACAGCCAAATTGACCTCTGCTGTCTTAATTTTCTCCCATGGTTCCAGGGCCAATGAACAGCATCTTTGGCTAGGCGGGAAGATCACAGACACCTAGGAAGAAGATAGCTATTCTGGTACTGGGGAGGTGGCTAATTCAGTAAAAACATTTCCAGGCACACATACAGATCATGGCTTACACTCCAGAATCCATATGTAAAACTAAGCCTGGTGGTACATGTGTATAGTAACAATGATTAGTATGTAGAGACAGGAGATCCCTCTGGCTCATTGGCCAACAAGACCAGCTTCACTGGTGACTTCCAGGCCAGTGGAAATTATACCCCTCCATATCAAACAAAAGCAGAAAACCAAAACAAAATAACCAAGGGAGACAACTTCTAGAGATCATTACTTAAAGTTAATTTCTAGACACCACACATATGCAGCTACAGGGGCATATACAAGTACACTTACACACACACACATAAAGTCAACTTACTTTGGAATTGCAAACTGGAATTGGGAAACTGGCTGACTCTGGATAGAGAGCTTTATGAAATATTATTCCACAGGAGAAATATAAAACCAAGCTATGTTAATCAGCATCCTCCAGAGAACACAACAAATTGGATATATATAATTATGAAGGAATTTATTAGGTTGGCTTACATGATCAGAGACTATATAGTCCCACAATGACCATCTGCAGGCTGGTGAGCCAGGAAATCTAGCAGCTGCTCGATCCAAGAAGCTAGAAGACTTAAAACAAGAGAAAGAGCCCCCAAGATATAGCTCCAGGGTGAGTCCAAAGCCTGGAGTGTTCTCAGAAGAGCCACAGGTATATTTCTGCACTCCTGAGAATGAAAAGTCTGGGAGTCATATATCTGAAACGACACAAGCACTTCTACTTAAGAAGAGTCATGCGTGTATGTACATGAATTTCCATTTTCTTGTTCTTGATTTTATCTGGAAGTTCATCCTCTCGCCAGGAGTTCCCATCCAGGGAAGTCCCTGCTCATTTTGCTACCCCAAATGCCAACTTCATGTGAGAACAGCTTTCAAGATATGTGCTGAAGTATCTTTCACAGATTTCTTAAGAATCTTTCAGTATTGTGAAACTGACCATCAAAAGTATTATGAATATTTGCTTACACCAGGACAAAGTAGAGGAGTCCAGGAATACTACAATGAGAGGAGTAGAGGCACCAGACAGATGATTTAGACATCTGGACTGCTCTCCAGATTCTTATGCTCTAAGCTCCCACAGAAAAGTCCAAAGTCCTTCCACAATCCTCTCCCAAAACACATGGTCAAATCTATCACAGCAATACTCTAGGTTTCAATTCTTGTGATAGAACAACTCAGCTTTCAATTTGTAGTCTGTCGTCTAGAGAACTCAGGGCAGGCACTCAGTGCAGGCATCTAAGGGAGGAGCCTGGAGGCAGAACTGATACAGAAGCCATAGACCAGTGTTCCTTGGGGTCTTGCTACTTGAACATTATTTGTCTATCTTCCACCTTTCTCTTCCAGGTGTGTGCTCACCTGAGTCACCTCTCACTTCTGCGCATAATTACAAGTCTATAATATTATCTTTTATTGTATATGTTTTCAAAGCTCAAGGAAATAATTTTCTATTAAGTCAAAAATAGTAATTATCGTTACTGCCAAAAATTTCTCTATGTCACAACTGAGTCCCTCAAGTACTCTGAAAAACAAATGCATGTGGAATGTTTCCTTGTTATTTTTTAAGGGATCGAAAATTTTAGGAGAAATGGACTTTAGAACTAATGTCAGCTTTGAATACTATGTCTCTGTTTATTTGTCTCTCTGACTCTCTCTCTGTATTTTTCCCTCTCCTTTTCCCTCATTTTAGTAAATTATTTGTATATGTCATTTTCTAAGATAGATAATATTTAAATCTTTAAATATCAACATTATCATTTCCTGTGTGACTGCCCCTGGACCTTGCCACAGAACTGCCAAGATAACATTTGCTTGTCTGGTCTCTCTTTCTATTCCTGACGTTAGGCTCTCAATATCATATGGACAATTTTGGACGTGTTGTCACTCACTGCTTTATAAATTAGTATTTCCATTCCAAAATATATTTTTGGTCAACCAGTTGAACCAAAGATTGGAGACACACACACACACACACACACACACACACACACACACACACACACACACACGTGTATGTATTTGTAATAATCAAAAACACCATAAAACAGAAACTGGAGTAGTTAAAAATAGATGAATTAAAATCAAACTTGCCATTATGGGAATTCAACTTGTGATACTTCAGTTTTATTTTTTGAACCATGACAAAGTATCTGAATAAACCATTTCAAGGAGTAATTATAATGATAAAATTTTAATCCTCCCAAAATAATCCATGGAATAAGGAAATAGTTAAATTGGTTAAATATTTGCTACTAGGGAACTGGGTGTGGATCCCTAGAACCCATGACAAAACCAAGTTACCTTAGCACAGCTGTCTGTAATCCCATCAGTTCCCTACTGGAAGACAGGAAGTAGAGACCAGGGTCCCACTGGAAGCTGTCTGGCAAGCTAGCCTAACTTCGGCAATAGTGAGAAACAAGAGATCCTGTCATACAAGCTGAAAGGTGAGGCTCAACCCACACAGTTGTCCTGTGACCTCTTAATGTTTACGCCAACACACACACACACACACACACACACACACACACACACACACACACACACACCACAAGTACACCAGGGTGAACAATTCATATCAAAATACTTTCCACAGTAAAGAACCAGGTTCATGCTTCAGTTGCCCTAGAATTTCATCAATGTTCCTTTTTCTTCCAGGCTCCAAAGTCCAGTGGTTAGCTAGATATTTATGAGACATGGGATCACATGAACTTCTGAGAGGCCTTTCTTTCCAGTGAGCTTTTGGAGACACAGTGAGGTTGCTTACTTTAAAGAAGGTTGAATGCTCACAGACCTCTCACTGCTGATTTCACAGTCCAGAGGAGATTAATATAAAGAGCAAATTCAGAATCAAGTCAAGAATGCCTGCAAATAATTTTGTGAAAAGTCAATTTCTGACTCATCCATATCATTGTCTTCTGAAGAAGGAGCTTATTGATCTATAATTACAGAGGACAGAAATTAACCTTAAAAAGAAAAAATATGGTTTAAGTGTTCAAATCAATGCAGTCAAGAAGAAGAAAAAATGGACATCTAGAGACTCTGGAGATGTTCCATCTAGAAAGGAGAGGTGACAATTGAATTTCAGTAAAATTCAAATATAGAGAGAAAATGAAACTCTTTTGTTCACACAGTTTAATTCCTAAGAAGCATGCCCGGAGGGAGAAGCTTCTGTGATTTTAATTCTATTCCTGATGCAGAGAAATGGTCTAAGATTTTAAAAATATGACCCACAACTTATAATAAATAAAAGGACATACTATTTAACGTGCATGAAATAAAATAGCTTTATTCTCCAGACACAGACCTCTTTGTGCATATCAATCTGTTAGCTCTGAAAGTTTCTCTGCTTGTTTTATTTTTTTAAATTGGCAAAAAGATGATTAATGTTTCTCTCTCTCCCATACAACAGCATCACTGGCTCCTCAACCCTGAGTTCTACAATACAGAAGGGGAGGTTACAGGCACCTTTTTAAATTTTAAATAGAATACCTTCCACTTAATCTTTAATAGCTTCATATACATCATAGTGCATCTTAATCATATTGTACTTCAAAAACCCTTTCCCACTTCCATGATCACCAGCTTCTCCCCTTTCCTTCCCCTGTCAGGTATGTATGTATGTATGTATGTATGTATGTATGTATGTATGTATGTATGTATGTATGTATTGAAATATAACTGAGTCCAGTCTGTATTGCCTCTGGATCTTGCTTGCTTGATCTTATGCATGTAATCACAGATGCTATCCGTTCATGAGAGTGATAGCCAACTGTCCATGAGAATGACAGCCACATCCACCGTGTCTAGAAGGCAGTCTTTTGCAGCACTTCTCCCACCTTCTGTCTCCTACTTTTTTTTGTTCTCTCTCCCATGATGTTTTCTCAGCCTTATGTGATGGGGTTTTGACACATACATCCCATTTAGGGCTGAACATTCAAGTCATTTCTAGTCAGCACTTTTCCTCCAAGTGATATACCTTCTCACAGGTTTAAAATAGAAACAGAATTCAAACATGTATCTGTAATTCTAAACATATCTTAGTATCTGCTTTTTAACAGACTATAATATCAGATTGTACCACAATAACTACAGCTCACTAAGTCATAAATGCAAAAGAAAGAAACATTTATGGAAATCTTGTCATATGGAAGAAAGTTTTATATTAAATATGGTGTGGAGAAAAGAAGGAACACATGGGTTTTGAGAAAGCACAAATTTGAAACTATCTTTGCCTCTAATAAAATGTGAATAGTAAATTATTAAAATGAAAACTTCCTCAGAAATATAAATGTTGCAATATTAAATACTAAATTGTGAAACAAGCTACCCAAACTAAGTGACTTTTGAAAATCCTATGTCTACTGAGAGTGTTACTAGGTCAGCAGAACAGATTAGTAACGGATGAATATGACACCACCTTTGTAAAGGCTACCATACCCCACAGTATGAAACTCTATGATGCACACCCTCCTCCCCTGTAATTTGCTGAGAGAGAGCCAGGGAAGAGGGGGAGAGGAAGAGGAGGAAGGGAAGATTGGAAGGAGAAAGGAAAAAGGGGACGGGGAGGAAGGGAGGGAAGAAGGAGAGAGGGGGGAGGGAAGGAGGGAGGGAGAGAGAGGGTTCTCTACACTCATTGCTGAGATGTCTTAGAGAGTAACAACACTTGGTGTGAAGGCATAAGGCCCTGGGTTCAAGTTCCAGCACTCATAAAAATTCTGGATATGGCTTCACTAGCCTGTAACCATACATAGTACTGGGGGTCGAAGATAGGAGGATGGCTGGGGCACACTGGTTGCCATCCATGCTTACCCTAGGCTCCGTGAAAGATTCTGTCTCAAAGGAATAAGACTGAGCATGACATCTATATCTTCCTCTGTCCTCCAAACATACATACACACACACACACACACACACACACACACACACACACACACACATATATATGAACATACATGCCACACACATATATACATACTACACACACACATACATACACATACTACACACACACACACACAGACACACACACACACACGCATGCACGCATGCATAAACACATCCTCACACAAAATACAAATACACAGTCTTAGTCAATACAAGTCTAACCTACTATCTCTGTAAGCCCCGAGCCCTGATTATTTGATTCTGTGGTTCGTGGTCTAATGTCCTTAAAACTCAGCCTCTAAAATCCTTCCTCCCCATTGTATGTGGGAGGTCCCTGAACTCTACTTAATATTTGACTGTCAGTCTCTGTATCTGTTCCTATCAGCTACTGGAGAAAACCTCTCTGATGGCTACTGGGCTAGGAACCAATCTGTAAATATAGAAGAATACCATTAGAAATAATTTCATTAACAATTTGCCAATCATGTTTTGTTCTATCCTAGGTATTTGAGTCAAGCAGCATAGAATCCTCACAATCCAAACAGTGTCAGAATGAGCTCCTGTCTTTGCAGACTTAGACCTCCTTAGACCAGTCATTTGTTGACTAGCTCGAGAAACTCTGAGCTACCATTTCCCCAGCACATACTGCAGGCAGGACAAGTTGTTGGTCTAAAGTTTTGTGACTGCATTGGTGTATGTGTCCAACCACTGGGATCCTGCCTAGTTATAAATGATAGCCAGTTCCAGCTCCATATCCCCTATTATTAGGAGTCCTCAGTGGATCCTAGTGATAAGATCCATGAAGCTTCCACTGCACTAGGTTTCTATTTCACCCTCTCAATGCCCAACTATCCCAGTCTTCTCTCCTCATATTCTCTCTATCTGACAATCCTTTCCCACCTGATTCCTTCTGTTCCCATCCCTATCTACCCCTAGTCCACCCACAAAATCCATTCTATTTCCTATTCTCAGAGAAATCTATATGTTTGCCCCTAGACCCTCTATATCTAACTTCTCCAGATCTGTGGACTGTAGTGTAATTCTCCTTTACTTAATGGCTAATATCTACTTCCAAGTGACTATATAACACGTTTATCTTTCTGGGTCTGGGTTGCTGTAGGCTTATATTTTTCAAAACCTCTTTATTCAGCATACTTAAATGCTTTAACCTCCCTTCTAACCCACCAACCACCAGAGGTAGGGGAAAGGAAAGGTTAATAGGGTGAAAGAGATGTGTTTAGAAATAGTTCTTTGGAGCTAACCCAATCTGTCTTGTCAGGATATCAGCACTTCAGTTCACATAAATCTGAATCAGCAGCAGTATCTGAATGTAATCTGAATCCATTTTTGAGTCGGCAATGGAAATTGGATCTACAAGAAACTGCAAGACTCAGCTAATTGGCCAGTGTCTGTGGAAGTGGCAGAAACCATCAATTACCACCAGAAGTTCTTTTGTGGGATTTTTCTCTATGAAGTCATCAAAAATGATGACTAACAAAGAATGGCAAAGTGAACCAATACCACACAGTGTCATCAGCGAAGACCAGCATCAGCAAATCCCAACAATGACCATCAAAGCATTACAACGCACACCAATATCAAGAAGTATTCTCTAGTGTTGGCTTATATTTATATCATTTCCAAACACCACATGTTCTCTCAAATGTCCACTCTAGCAAAACATCACATGCCATTTTTCCAAACTGCTTCAAAACACTCTGTCTGTTCTCATCAAAACATTTTCCCATGTACTTGCTTTAACAAAAATGTCCTCACATAAGACAGTTTCCAGAAAAATATCACATGACACAACTGAGACTCCTAAGAAACCAGAAATTTCTACACCAGTATTCCTGGCTCAGGATAAATTTTCCAGTCCCATCCATTTATCTACAAATTTTATGGTGCTATTTTGTCTAATAGCTCAGTAATATTCCATTGTTCAAACATACCATGTTTCCTTAATTCATTGTTTTGTTGAGAGGCATCTAAGTTGTTTTCAATTTCTAACTAATATGAATAAAGTCACCATAAACATAATTGAGCAAGTGTGCTTTCGGTATGATAGGATATATTTTGGATATATGCCTAGGAGTGGTATAGCTAGATTGGGGTAACCCACAATTCCCAATATTCTGAGAAACTACCATATTAATTTCCAAAGTGGCTATACAAGTTTGCACCCCTATCAACAATGAAAGCATGCTCTTTGCTCCACATTCTTACTAGCATGAGCTGTCACTTGTGGTTTTTGATCTTAACCATTCTGATGGGTTTCAGATGGAATTTTAAAGATATTTTGATTTGCATTTCCCTAATGAGAATGTTGAACATTACTTTAAGTGTTTCTTGGACCATTGAGACTCCTCTAGTGAGAATACTCTGTTTAGATCTGTAACCAAATTTTAATTGGATTATTAATTTGTTGATGTATGTGGGTTTATATCTAGGTCTTAGATGTGATTCCTTTGATGAATACGTCTGGTTATATGTTAATACCATATGTTTTTATTACTATAGATCTATATTAGAGCTTTAAGTCAAGGATAGTTCTTATATTGTCAGAACTATGGATCTTATGAAATTAGAAGTTATTATATTGTTCAGGATCCTTTTAGCTATCCTGGTTTGTCTGTTTGTTTTTGTTATTTTGGTTTTTGGTTTTTTTTGTTTGTTTGGTTGGTTGGTTTTCTTCTTGCTTTGTTTTGCTATAGGAAAATGAGTACTGTCCCTTTAAGGTCAGGAAAAGATTGTGTTGGAATGTTGATGGGGATTACATTGAATCTGTAGACTGCTTTTCCTGGGATGGCCAGTTTTACTATGTTAATTCTACCTATCCATGAACATGGGTGTTTTTTGTTTTTTACCTTCCCATATCTTCTTCAATCTCTTTAAATTAGAGTTCAAGTTTTTGTTATAGTAATCTTTCACTTGCTTGGTTAAGACTATTCCAAGATGTTTTATATTATTTATAGCTATTGTGAAAGGGGTCGTTTGAGGACTACTGACTTTTGTTATTGTTGTTGTTAATCATGTACCCAACAATATCACTGAAGGTAGGTATCAGATGTCGAGTTTCCTGGTAGAATGTTATCACTCATATATACGATTATATCGTCTTTAAACAATGATATTTTGACTTCTGTCTTGCCAATTTTTATCCTGTTTATCTCCTTCAGTCAACTTATTGTTCTAGCAAGAACTTCAAGTACTATATGGAATAGAGAGTGGACAACCTTTTTTGTTCTTTATTATAGCATAATTGCTTTGAAAACTCTAATTTAATTTTGGCTATATACCTTCTTATAATTGTCTTTATAACGTTTAGGCTTGTGCCTTGTATCCCAAGTATCTCCAAGACTTTTCTCATGAAAGATTATTGAATTTTGTCAAAGGCTTTTTCAGGATCTACTAAGATAATCATGTTTTGTTTTCTTTTAGTTTGTTTACATGGTGGATTACTTAGGTTGATTTTAATAGGTTGAACTACCTCTGCAACTCTGGGATAAAGCATATTTGATTGTGGTGAATGATCTTTTTGATGTATTCTTAGATTTGGTTTGCAATGTTTCTTGGTATTTTTTATGTATGTTCATACATTGTTTATTGAATCTTTATGTAGTTTGGTTATGAGAGTGACCATAGCCTAATAAAATGAATTTAGCAGTATTCCTTCTGTTTTTATTTTATAGAATAATTTGAGGAGCATCTTTGGATTTCCTCAATATTTATTGTTATATTTCCTTTTCTTGATTAATTTTGTTAATTTGGGTTCTCTCTGGGTCTTTTAAATAGTTTGCATAAGAGTTTGTTGATCTTGTTGATTTCCTCAAAGGAACAGGTAACTGTGGGCTTTTCTATGCCAAAAAGAGTTCCAAAATAATGACATAAAAACTATATTTATTGATTGCCTTTGGCCTTGTAGCAGGATATTGTTTCCCATTATCTCAATTACTTAATTATTCCAGTTATGCTAATCTAAGTTCTGCTATATGACTGGCTAGTTTCCCCTTTTTCCTTCCCAGCCTGCTTCTTCCTCCTTGTCTGATGGCTGAATTTCTGGATCCTCACTCCTTTCCAGAATTCCTTTCTCTCTCTAACCATTCTGCTTTTTGCTATGAGTCATAGGCTTTTTATTGTAACCAATCAGAATGTAATGGAAAATACTCTTTACAAAATATTAAGTCAGAAGATGCCTAATTCTACCAAAATTCAGACTGTAATCAGATCTCTGCTGGTTCAGAAATCAGCATTTGAATAATATAAGGATAATCTTTATACAGTGCACTAAAACATCCTCCAACATAACCAACCTGTTTCATGGATTTTTTTTGTATTGTTCCCTTTTTTTTTCTATTTTACTGATTTCATCCCTCAGTTGGATTATTTCCTAAAGTTTCCTTGGATATGCTTCTTCCTTCTGTTCTAGAGCATTCAAGTGTTCTGTTAGATTGTGAGTATGAGGTCTCTCCAACTTGTTTATATAACACTTAATGCTATGAAATTTCTACTTAGCATCCCTTTAATTGTGTCCCATAAGTTTGGATATGTTGTGCAAATATCTTCGATGAATTCTGGGAGGTCTTTAATTTCTTTATTTTTGGCTTGACTCAGTAGTCATTCTATAGAAAGTTGTCAGTGTTCTAGGGTTTGTTGGCTTTTTGTTGCTCCAGTTGTTGCTAAATACACCTTTAATCTGTGGTAGTCTAGTACCATAAAGGGGGTTATTACAATTACTTTGTATCTGTTGAGAATTGCTTTGTGATGGAGTATATGCTCAATTATAAAAAAAGTTACACGAGGTGTTGACAAGATGGTATAGTCTTTTGTGTTTGCGTAAAATGTTCTGTAGACATGTTATTTGGTTTATAATGTCTGTTAGTTCCAGTGTTTCTCTGTTTAGTTTTTGTCTGGATGACCTGTTTGTTAGTGAGAGTGGTGTACCAATGTCTCCTGCTATCTATGTGTTAGGGACAATGTGTGGTTGAACATTTAGCAATGCATTTTTTACAAATGGAGGTCCTTGCATTTGGCATAGATTTTAAGAATTATCACCTTGGTAATTTTTCCTTTGATGAGTATGGAGTATTCTTAGCATCTTTTTTGATTAATTTTGTTTTCAAGTCTATTTTGTTAGATATTTCAATTGCTAACACAGCTTACTTGTTAGGTCCATTCACTTAGAAAACCTGTTTCCAACCATTTACTCTGAAGTCATATCTATGTTTAATGTTAAGATGTATTTCTTATATGCAGCAGCAGGATAGATCCTGATTTCATTCATTCTTTCAGTCTGTCTCTTTTTATCGGGGAGTTATCCATTAATATTGAGAGTTATTAGTGGTCAGTGATTGTTAATTGTTATTTTGTTGTTGTTGTTGTTGCTTTTAGTGGTGGTCATGGTAGTGATGGGGGTGGGGGTGGTGGTGTGTGTGTGTGTGTGTGTGTGTGTGTGTGTATGCATGCTGGTATGAAATTATTTATTTTATGTGTTTTCTGAGTTAACCTCTTTGGTTGGGTGTTTTGCTTCTAATATTTTCTGAAGGGCTGCATTTGTGGATAGATACTGTTTAAATTTGAATTGATCATGAAATATCTAGTTTTCTTCATCTATAGTGATTGAATTTTTGCTGGGAATAGTACTCTGGGTTGGCATGTGTGGTCTCTTAGAGTCTGAATAACATCCGTCCAGGCCCTTCTGGCTTTTAGAGTATCTGTTGGAAAATTGGGTGCAATTTTAATAAGTCTAACTTTACATGTTACTTGTTCTTTTCACATTTTTCTTTGTTCTGTGTGTTTAAGATTTGATTATAATGTGAAAAGGGGACTTTCCTTTTTCCTCTAATCTATTTAGTGTTCTGTATGCTTTTTGTATCTTTATATGCATGCCTTTCTTTAGGTTAAAAAACTTCTGTACTTGTATTGAAAATACTTTCTTGACCTTTGAGCTGGGATTCTTCTTTGTCTTCTATTTTTATTATTCTTAGGTTTGTTTTGGTCTTTTTTTTATCATGTCCCAGATATTTAAAGTATTTGTATCAGGGATTTTTTTTAGATTTAACATTGTTCTTTTACCAATGTATCTACTTAGTTCATTGTATATCCAGTGCTGAAGATTCTGTCTTCTATCTCTTGTATTCTGAGAGGGACTCTTCCATGTGTAGTTTCTGTTTGCTGACCTAGATTTTCCATTTTCAGAATTCCCTCAATATGTGTTTTTTTTTAATTGCTTGTATTTCATTTTCAGGTCTTGAACAGTTTTATTCATTTTCTTCAGCATTTTGTTTTTACAGCTTTTGATTCATTTCTTCCTTTTTTTGTTATTTCCTCAATTTTATTAAGGGTTTTGTTCACTCCTTCTTTAAAGACCTCTTTATCTTCATAAGGTTGGTTTTAAGGTATTTTGCGTAAGTTTCAGCTGTGTTTGAACATCTGGGCCCTGCTCTAATGGCATAGCTTGGCTCTGCTGGTTCCGTATTGCCCTGGCTGCTGTGACTGTCTATGCTGACTTCTAAGCATATAGGTTTAGGTGCCAATCTCTGGTCTTATCTTTATTAGATGTGTGAGCTTTTTCATCTTTTCTTTTCTCTGTTCTCTGATCTTCTGGCTTATATGGTCTAGTGTTGATCAGAGGGCCTTCACATATCTTTAGGGGCTGGACTTCTTGTGATCAACATGATCTCTTTTCAATCAAGGCATCTCTGCCTAAATTGAGGGTAAGAGACCTGGAGCACTATTTAGCCCTTGATCAGAAGGTATATCTCTACTGGAGTTGAAGGCTAGGTCAGGTGGTCAGTGTAGCCTCTGATCCAGCAGTGAGTGCCAAAGCTGGGGGATGGCATATGGCCATGAAGGGGTGAGGGGGGACTGGGCAGCCTACATGGTCTTATGGGCGGTGTGGTCTGTGGTTGAGTGGGCTTGTTCACTGGAGGAAACTGAGAAAGTGGGGAAGGTCATTCAGTAATACCCATACAATTCTTAATTATCCAGAGGAAAGGAGACAGGACAAAGCATCAAAATTTATTACAGGGACATTATCTAACAAATGTTTCCATAACTAAGTATATTCTCTGAAAAATATTTTTATGCAGAATTCTGAAGTAAAACCAGGAAGATTAGCATTTAAAAATAATACAGTAACTCACAAAGGTGAAAACCCAGCATACTCTATTCAAAATATTAAATAAATATGTACTTTCAAAAGCTATTATAAACACTTAAAAGATAATAAGCAAACTAAAAAATTATACTTTATAAAAATATTCATCCTAAATAAAAGGTTAATAGCTATTCTCTCAACAGAACTTACAAAATTGAAATAAATATGGACCTTAATTTTTTGCCAGTCAAAAAATAATTCACAAAAGCCTATATATAAGTACCTAATAAACTAATCAAAGAATTATAATTAAAACAACAGAAAATCCTCTTCATGTTGAAAATAATAATTATATTTATGATTAAATGTAAATATACATTATTGCCTTGCCATATTTAGTCATTCTTCTTTTATTTGTATAAAATATTTATTTAACACTTACTTGATTAGGACTTCTGACACTTGTACTGTGGATGTAACTTAGAGATGGATCAATCAATACTGCAGAAAATAAAAACAAACACTAAAAAAAGCAAAGCATCCATTTTAATGTTTTCATGTTCACCTTTCTCCTGTTGACTCTGATTTTCTCTGGTATGACATCACTGCTGCTGTCTGGTTTTAGACAAATTCTTCTATAAGAAACAGCAAAGAAAAGAAGAGCAGGCTTTGGTAAAAGAGTTACAGATTACCCTTTGGAAAAGCTTCGTTCGGTAGGAGATTGGACCCTGAATAGGAGTGTGCCCTAGGTTTTCCCGAGAGGACCAGCATCTGGAGAGAATGACACAATATATAGCAGGTCAGGTTCCTGAAGGAAAGAGCTTTTTAATCCATACAACAAAGCAGGTGTCCAATTCTTCTATGCTCCAGAGGGTGAGTAAGATTTAAGTCACGTGGCCTACCCTAGAAGAGCCCTGGCGTAGAGGTGCATGTGCTCTAGTTGAGACCATAGTTTAAGTACCTCTGTCCTGAGTAGCTGGGCTTGCTTTTCCCTCGGTGACCTAATTATTCACAGCAGTAGACAACCAATCTTTTGTTGTAGGGATCAGACCTGTGAGGCTTAGTGTGATTTATTCAGTCTGCCCCATCTGGTCTCTTAAAAGCAATAAGCCCATGAACGCCCAACTCACTTCCAATCATTCTTAACATGGAATGACTTCCTTTCTTTAACAAAAGGAAGTCTGTTGCTTCACTACAGGAGAGAACACAGGGGATTTGCTTCTACTAACAATTTACTGTAAATTCAGCATATTTAACAATGCTCACAGTCCATATTCCCCTGTATTATAGTTCCAAGGTCACAGGTCTGAAGCAGGTTTCTCTGGGATAATATCAAGGTGTTAGAAGGTTGAGAGACTTTTGATAAGTTATTTCTGAGCTAGAAAAAAAATTAGCCAGTTTAAGTGTATATAAACACAGATTTATTGGGGAACTGCTCTCTTGCAAGTGAGTTCACTGATCCCAGAGAAGGAGGTCGGGGAAGGAGGCTAAGGGGAGGGAGATAAAGGGTAGGAGGAAAAGAAAGAGAGAAAACATGTGTAAAGAGAGAATGGAGAAAGGAGAAAGAGAAAGTTGGAAGAGAGACCAACATGTCTGGATTATAGAAGGAAGAGCCTCTGGGAGAAGAGCAGCCCAGCCCTTCGGCTGAGGGATGCCAGCAGAGCATGGCTTTGGTATGTAAAATATTCACCTCATCTCCTTGTCCCTGCTCTGAAACCCAAGGGTTTTCTGGAAGGTCTCAGAGAGAACCCTGTTTGTCCTAGTTTATGAAGGGGCACTGTTCCTAGGCTCCTGGTCCTCTTTCACAGTCAAAGTCATTGGAGAGTCACTCAATATTTGTCCAAATTCCCTCTCAGATTCCACTGTTGTCTCCTTCTCCCTTAATTACACTTTAATTATTTTGGTACTACTCTGATATCCAAGTTATCTCTTGCATTAAAGATCAGATGAGTAGCAATCTCAACTTCTTTTCCAACTGATTCTTCCTTGTCATACAGTATTTCCCTTCTCCCTGGGATTATAACAATCATTTCTTTGGCAAAAGAGCCCTTATGCAGTGGAGTACAGTCATAAACTAGAAACTTTTTGGCTGCACATCTAGAGTCCATTTCGTGTCTTCCTCGATTGATTCTACCTTCAATTTTAAGACAGGATCTATAATTGGACATGGAATTCATTGCTTTATCTAGATGGGATATCCAGAAATCACTCGGGATACTAATACTGGGATCTGCCTCCCAGTGCTAGTATTACAGACATTGTCATGAGAACAGTCTTTTTTATAGAAGCTCTTCATATCTGAATTCAGATCCTCTTCCAAACATAAGCATTTTACCCAGACAATCATCTCAGTGATGGCCCTTGAATTTGCCCCATAGCCACAGAAACTTCAACTTATTATCCTTCTGCCCTTAGCTCCGTATTGCCAGGACTACTGCTGTAAGCTACCATGCAGTGTTTCCATGGTGGAAATTAGATCGGGAAAGACTTCATGCATTATATAGTAAAGCACTCTGCCAGTTCAGCTCTAATCCCTGCCCTGGATCTTGGACTTAATTATTTTGTGCTTATGACATTGTACAAGATTGACAACTTTTCTTGGACTCTGGGTCTTTACTTTTGCAATTAAACAACCAAAGAAGTTATTGAATAGATTAAGCATGGGTATTCACATGGAAAGCACTTAATGAATGGCAACGATTAGAATTATTTTTAAAATTACCACTACTTTAGCTTTAATGCCAGTTTTATTTTCATACAATTCAGTTACATACTTCTTTTATTTATTTTTTTTTCGGAGCTGGGGACTGCACCCAGGGCCTTGTGCTTGCTAGGCAAGAGCTCTACCACTAAGCTAAATCCCCAACCCGCAGTTACATACTTCTAATGAAGCAAATGTTCACATCTGTGCCATCCATATGCTCACACAGCAATCAAAAGTCCATTGCACAGTAAGGTTTGAAGGAAATGGAGGAAGGTTCACCAGTTACAATGTCCTGATGCTCTTCTAAAAGCTAGGAGTTCTCTTCCTAGCACACATGGGTTGCTTCCAAACTCTTGCTCCAGAAGATCTGATGCTTTCTAGATGTTTAGTCACACACATGTAGAAATATACACACAAATGTATACATAAATCAAAAGACAATAATTGTACTAATGACATTCAAGTTAATTCTAACAAACATACATACTTCATTTAATATATTTTAAAGAAACAACCAGTGACTTATGACAACACCTAAGGAGTTCATTTAGTATTGTGAAATGAGTAATTAGCAATCCAATAGAGTGGAATTGAGAATGATTGTTTTTAAAGATAGGATCTTACTATGTAGTCCCAAATGTAAATATTTGTTATAATTTTGAACTGTGTTAGCTCACTAAATTATAGATTTATAAAAAAGTTGAAATGACATAAAGTATCATACTGCCTACATCTGAATTTACTGATGATGGTTTCACAGATTTAAATGGAATTCTTCTGCCCTCACTATTTGAGATTGACGAACACTATCATTTTACCACAATAAAGAAAGTGACATTACTTCTGTTGTAAAAATGAATAGAACAGTGAAGTTAAACAAAGAAAGAACACTGAAGTAAATTTTAAACTGCATTAGTGGCATGCAAGAATATGTGGGAAACAGCCACAGGCATAATAAGATACAAAGGAAATACATCTAGCCCTTAATATAGCTCAAGAAAGAATAAATAATCTGCCTATCTTCTATCTTTATATTTTCAATTCATTCAACTCAATATCATTACTTTTTTATAGTTCATAGTTGCCATAAAACTATTTTATGACATGATAGAATCCCTTATAATTATTCATTATTTTTGCCAAAATTTAGGATTTAGGATTTTTTGCCTTGGTAACCTGGAATTAAATCCTTCACCCCTAATGTAGAGGCAGCTCTCTAAACATGTTTACATATGGGAAACTCCGCATACAGGAATTAGGGATAGACTGTTGAATCATATAAAACCAAACATGGGCAATAGCAAAGCTATGAGACACAGATAAATAAAGACAGGAGATAACCTGGAATCCTTGACATTTCATTTTATTGGACTTGGCTTTCTAAGGTGTCTTACCAGGGGAAAGTCTTCAGCAGCAGCTTTTTCCCATGTGCTCAGGAAGCATATCAAAGAATTTTCCATGTCCCTACATAGACTAGATGATCAAATCACGTCTTTGGCTTTGATATTGCTTTCTAGCCAGAAAAGCTAGGTAAGCATTATTCTGAACTTATCCAGGAGGAATGCTCTGGCTCCCCTGGGTTCTAGTAGGATTAGTGTATACCTTACTCTTCTACATATATTTCCTAGGATGCTATTATTTTCCTTAGAAAAGAAAATTGTCACTCTGCCCAGGCAGAATTGAATGGAGTCAAAGTTTCAAACCCTGCTGATAAGAGGTATGCAATGATAAAACATGTATATCATCATTTAGAAAAGGAATCAGACTATACCTCCACAGAACATTTGCTTTCAAACGAAGGTAAGCATGATTATGAGTCTCTGGTGTTACTCACTACAAGCAATGAACCAATGTCCCTAGAGCCTGGACTTACATGAGTGTTCAGTTTCTGCTGATGAACACTTGAGCTCCAGGATATGTAACCCTTCTTCTGAGTCTGTAAGCATTCACATCTTCATGTACAAACATACATGCATAAGAGGGTGGGAAGAGGGAAAGAGATTGTGAAATAAACAGAGACAGAGAAAGGTAGGATAGATAGATAGGGAGGAAGGGGAGAGAGAGAGGAGAGAGAGAGAGAGAGAGAGAGAGAGAGAGAGAGAGAGAGAGACCTGATTTATGTTTCAAACTGTCTTTTTAAAAGAAATATATTATAATTCACAGAACAGACAAAAGTTCTAAACATAGGTGGAAGCTATTTTTTATAAAAAATCTGGGCAAAATAAACCACAAATAGGTAAGTAAAACTCATAGTAAAATGTTATTTTACAGATAGGGCTAACTGGGGATTAAAGCAAAGCAAATAAGGAGACAAGAAAGATAGAGAATATCAGGGCCAAGACGATGTTTACAATCTCAAGGAGCTTTCTTTGGGGACAGTTTATTTTTATTGTTATTTTTAAATCTGTTTTAAGAAAGGGTCTGATTGTAGCTTTGTCTTTCCTCCCACCCCAGATGTTCCATTATGACAAATACATCATCTCCCATGTCCTTGGTATTCCTCTGATACAACAAGAGTGTGTGTGTGTTTAAGCCTATCTCTCATTGCATTGGTCCTTTTAGTGTTGGAGAAGGAAGAGAAAGAAATGACCTTTCTTTTTAAAAGAAGGACAGAGGCATCAAGGGTTGGAATAAGAGTTATCTACATGAGACAGTCTTAAGACTTATCAATGCCATGAAACTCTCTAACAAATGGTAATAAGAGGCCATATTCCTCATGGCAGTCAACATCACTTTTCTTTTCCCTAGGGTGGTGGAAAGTCTCTACAAATTTTTCCTAGTCACTGAAATTTCAAAACAAAGAACAGCTACAGAGATTTGGTCCAGACAGTCTTTAATGTTTACAACTGCCATGATTTTTCAATGCCAAAACTTATAACTCTCACACCAAAAGAAAAAAAAGAGAGTTTATTTTGGAGCCAAATATGAGTTGCCAGTGGCCCAAAAGCAACTTTAGGTTCTCCAAATTCCACCTTAAAGCAAAGTAGCAATTTTAGAAAGTTTTCATAGAAACAAAACAGAAGGGGTTATAAATCAATACATCGTTGGAATACAACAGGTATTTGAAAACAATGTATCAAAAGCATCAGGTATGTGGGGAACCAAAAAGCAGGGAAACCTCAACTATAAGGCTTCAGATGCTATTTGAGGGCATTCTTGGTCTTTTGGTTGGCAGGAGCTAGGGGTCTGTACGTTCCATTGAATTTGCCTAATAGTTATGGAGATATCATACAAGAAAAGGGGTAATGCATAGCTGTTAAAGAGGCAGGTATGGGCAAGATAATTTGACTCTGGACTTGCAACATTCCTAACTCTCTATGAGCGTGAGTTTTAATCACTTAATTAGCCTTGAGAATGGTTCAACAGAAAGCCCTGTTGTTTCCAGGAACTTTAATGAATCTATTCTGCTTTGTAGATTTTTAAATAGAGGAATAAATAATCAGTAATGATTATTTTGAACTAAAGGGATATTTATTTTCATAAAAGTATAATGATGGTAATAGCTACTTACTGCAGATGCTGTGCTATGTGCTTTTGCATGAGCCGTGTCTTTTGGCTCCCCCAAGTAACTACACAAAGAAAACATCCTTGCTCTATATGAAAGATTCATTCAGTAGACTCACTCAATTATTTATCAAGCCTCTTCCAACTTCCTGGCAATAGTCTGTGTTGAGACATTGCAACTTATAAGACAGACAAAAATCCTTGGGGTGGGAACCTATTTATATAATATTCAAGCATGATAAGCCATAAGTAAGTAAGGAGAAAACATAGTATATTACTTTTGTTTGAGTTGATGCTAAGTATTATATAGTAAAACTAACCAGGAATAAAACATCAGGGCAGGTTAAGATTTGCCATTGTAATTGATTTCTTCAAAAACAGAATCATTTGAAGTGTCGTAAGATGTAATCTAGCTATATGGGCCATTTTAGCCTCAGATTCACAATGCTCCTGCCTCAGCCTCCTACATGCTGTAATTATAGGCATATGCCTCCATGTCTGGCTATAAGGTTGTTAGGTATCAGTTTTCTCTCAGATAAAAAGTTTCCTCTTAAAGGGCAGCTTGTTAAAGCACAGAATGTTCCAAGAGGAGGAGAAACACCTTTCTCCTTAAAGTTCATTCATATTAACAAGTAACTTCAAGACTTCAAGAAGTCCCAGAAACTGAACAGATTCCCTAGTTCTCCCAATTCTATGTAATAAGTAGAACCACTGAGCGACACTCTCAGATAATCCTTGTTGTCTAGAAAAGGTGCAGACTAGCTTATCCACCTGGACAGGACACTCTGACCTATTATGTAGTCTAGAGGCTATAGAGTATGTTCTGCTTTTCCAACATTTATGAGCTGTCACCCATGCTAGTGTGGGCTTCAATGATACAGCTACAAGTGAGACACTGAGATAGACTATGGTTTTTGAGGGAGAAATGGGCGTTCTTTTGCATGAGTTTCCTCATTCCACAGTAGGTGGATGGGGATTAGAGAACAACCTCAGCTCTTAGTACTTGCCTTACAGCTTGCTTGAGACACCGACGCTCTTTTGTGGCTTACCACAGGGTATGCCAAGCTCACAGACATGTGGCTTCCAGTGATTCTGCTCTCTTTAACTCCCATCTCAGCAAAGGATTATTAGGATTATAGACATGAGTCCAGGACAGACATGAGTTCTGAGGATCAAACTCAGGTCTTCAGGACCACCTGGCAACCATTTTTCCCACTGAGCTCTCTCCTTAGCACAACAATCTGTATTTTTAACTACCACGAAATAAAGCATATTCATAACTAATAGCTAGCTAGAAACATCTTTAAATTCAGTTATTTCCCCTCAATCTATGATGGGGTCATATTCAGGCCAGACCATCATCTACTAATTTACTTGGTACATTTAAGTGACTCGTCATCCAGCTTAGCGACTTCACACTCTGGGTCACTTAGTGTCTCTGATGATTATAATGATTTGTACTGTGTGTGTTGCCTTTACAGTATCTTAATATATGGGACCAAAACCTGTGACAAATTGTACATAAAGACCTTGTTAAAAATTTAGTTAACTATTAATTACTAGATACAGATGGCATACATTATTGTTAATAAAAGAGAAATTCAGGAGTTGGAAAGATGGCTCAGTTGGTAGTGCTTGCTTTGCACATACGAAGACCTTCTGAGGTCAATCTCTAGAATTTAACATTTAAAAAGGTTAGTGTAGTGTTTCTAAGCCTAATCTTAGGAAGGCAGAAATAGGCAGATCCTACATGCTCACCAGGAAGCCAGCCTAGTCTACTTGATGAGTTACAAGTCAATGAGACATTCTGATAGGGCAGGGGAGATGGCTCTCAGTAGGTGTGGTAGTTTGAATAAGGCTGTCTTCCATAAAGGATGACCTCTATAAACTCATAAGTTTGAATGGTGGTCAATGTGGAGTGGTACTATTCAAAGTTATGACATTGCTGGAGTAGGTATGACTTGTAGGAGAAAGCATGTCACTGAAGGTAGGCTTTGGGATTTTGAGTGCTGAATCAATGCCTAGTGGCTCTCTCTCTTCCTGCTGCTTGCTGATCTACATTTAGGACTCTCAGCTACATCTCTAGAACCATGTCTACTTGCCTATTGCCATGGTTGCCGCCATGATAACAGACTAAACTTTTGAATCTGTAAGCCAGGCCCCATTAAGAATCTTTAAGCCAGGCCCCATTAAGAATCTTACTCTACAAGAGTTGCCATGGTCATGATGTCTCTTCAGTGCAGCAGAATGACACTAGGTAAATTGCTTGCCATGAAAGCATGGTGACAAGAATAAATATACTGAGAGTCACTAACACTAGACAGCCAGACAGCAGCATCTCAAGGGATGTAGAAAGGCTCAAGCCCCAATACTATATATATATATATATATATATATATATATATATATATATATAGAGAAAGAGAGAGAGAGAGAGAGAGAGAGGCAATATGGAGGAGCTTCTGATGAACCTCAAACCCCTGCTGCCATATCCTCCCTTCTATGATGGACTTCCCCTCAACCTGTGAGCCAAAATAAATATTTCATTTCTTCAGTTGCTTTGGTCACAGATTTTATTGGAACAAAGAAGAAGTTAGTTAATGGACAGAGTTAATGATGGCAAATCTACATAGTGCAAAGTATTGAGTCATTGCCTCTTCTCCAAGTAAGCACGGCTGTCTTTAGCATCTCTAGAAACATAGTGAAGGGGTTATGTCAAAGGCAACTAAAGGAAGAATCAAATAATAAAATGTTGTCAACCTAAACTAAATCTTGAAGGCCAGCTCCAGAGCCCACCAAGAGGAATAAGAAAGAGCACCCACATGAGGAGTATTGCTTGTACATGCTACACAACTCAGATTGTTGTGAGACGGAAGATGCAGACATTTATTAGAAGTGTATCTTAACCAGGCTTATACTATGAGTGAGGTAGGAGGATAGAACTGAGAAATAGAATCATCAACAATAATATAAAAGAAACCAATGACAGAAAGGACTGGAAACTCTAGACCCAAGACTATATGCAAGAGACAGAACAAGGTACTGAGCTCTGGGTTCACTGAGAGACATTGCTTCAGAGAATAAGGAGAAATAACAATAAAAAATAATTCTTACTAATCTTTGTCCTCCAAATAAACATTTGTATATGCATCTATACACATTAAAAAACATACATGCAAACTACATCTTCCCCCAGTCCCAAAAACATTAAAAGAGAAAAAAAATCAAGGCAGTTAAACATATACAAAGACTAGTACTTCAAGGTCATCCCATAGGACCAGGTGACTCAGAAAGGAAGGTGCATAGACCTCGTGTTTTTCCCTGATGCCTTCCCTTCTTAACATTAATATAATAATTATCAGGTCCAATTGTGCAATACGTTAGAGTGATTTACGACACTCTACAACCAGCACTGAATCAGCCTGTCACCATAGCTGTAAGTCTGCATAAAGTTTTAATTACGAGCATCATAAGATGGTCAGAACATATGGAGAAAAATGGATTATGAATCTCTAATGTGCTGAATATTCCTGTGGAGCAATACACCTCCCTCCTGTAACCTGAAGGCAAAGCAGCAAAGGCAAGATGGAAGTGACGGGATTTGGAAAAGTTTTTGTGCCCTTTAAAAGTGAGATCAGGATAGAGCATTAGGTATGAAGCAAAGGGATGCTAAGAGGAGGGCTGTCAGCTGGCTGTGGGATAGGCTGATCCCACTGGCTTTGTGACAGAAACACACTGCAACAGATTGGAGTATGACAAGGTAGAAAAGAACCGGGGAAATGTTACACTTGTATAATATCTCTTGTGTGTGTGTGTGTGTGTGTGTGTGTGTGTGCATATTTGTGTTTGTATGTTTGTGTGTCTGTGTTTATGTGTATGTATTTATGTGTTTTTGTTTATGTTTGTGCTTATGACTTTTTCAGCGTGTGTTTTTGTGTGTGTGTGTTCGTGTGTGTGTTTGTGTATTTACATGGATGTGTCTGTCTTTATGTTTATATATATTTTCGAGAGACAGAGAGAGAAATAGAGAGAAAGAGAGAGAGAGAGAGAGAGAGAGAGAGAGAGAGAGAGAGAATGTCTGTGTATCTTCTTTATATTTCTGCAGTATTCCAATTTATTTTTCCCAGATAATTTCTCACTGGCCTGGACCTTATTGAATAGGCTAGACTGAGTGCCTGGTCAGTGAACCCAGGAATTTGCCTGTCTCTGCCTCCTCAGCACTGATACTAAAAGAGCTAATAAGGATGTTTGAAGGTTTCTGAAGAGTGGGCATGCAATGTTCTATTGAGGAATAACAGGTCACTTGGAAAGGAGAGGTTATCCATGCTATGCCTTTTAGGAGGATGCTAGGATTTTATCACAGGCCCCCATATTGTCATAGTTTGGTTATCAAGCTGGCTCTTAACACCTTTTTAACAGTGCCTGTATAAGAAAACATCCTAAATCTGTCAATGATCTATATTTTCTCCTTTGAATTTTCGGTTCAGACATCATTTCTTGAGAACATCAAATATGCAAGAGCTCCAATGTTGTGTGTGTGTGTGTGTGTGTGTGTGTGTGTGTGTGTGTGTGTGTGTGTGTGTGTGTAGGCTCTATACTGTTATAGTTTCTCTCTTAATTTGGTCTTCAGATTTTTCTCTAGACAATGACTATAAGCCAAATGGTTACTATCTATGAGAGGATGCTATGTGTGAGCATGAGTCAGGAGGCAGAATTTGAAAATGTATTACAGGATCTGGAATGGGCAAGGGATTTTTGGAAGGCTGACATAACTTTGAAAGGTGGTAGAGAGCTCAAACAACAGTTGGGAAGCAAAGTGAAGATATGTGTGAGGTTTGGTTTAGGTCCAGTGGATTAATCTGATTAATGGCTGTACTCTAAAAAGGGAAAACTTTCTTTGGGGGCTATAGAAATGGCTCAGTCAGGAAAGTTCTTGTGGCATTAGTACCTAAGTGCACATAAAAATCTGAGTGTGGTGGTGCATGTCTGCCAGCACTGAGGAGGTGGAGACAGGAGGAAGCCTGAAGCTCACTCCTCTGCTAGTCAGGCTGAAGAAGTGAGTTCCATGTTCACTGAGTAGACATTTATTAAATTAAGATGGAAAGCATTGAACAAATTATAATCCCAATGAGCCCATATGAAAACCATACATCTATTTATTATATTTATAAGCTATACGGCTAGATTGGGTAGATCTATCACTGTACTAACTTATTCCCCAGCTATAAGACCCTCTACTATTTGCAGTTTTTCCTGGCCATGTGAATCTGCTCCTTCTTTGCTTCCTCCTCCTCTTCTGTCCTCTCTTCTCTTCCTCCTCCTACCTGCCCCACTCTCAAAGATCTCCCATCCCACCTTTTCCTTCTACTGCCCAATCACAGGCTCTAGCCTTCATTTGACCAGTTAAAATAGGGAAAGGGCTCACATGAGAGCACCTGAGTACAGGATTGACTGCTCACTGGGTGTCAGCCTCTCTGGCGGAAGCAGAATTAACATCAGAATACAAGCAGCATCAGGACCACCCGCAACAGGAAAGTGATTGCAGAAGATACCTAATATCTACCTGTATCCCCCACGCACATGTGCACACATGAAAGTCCAAAAAGTGTCTTCGGAAATTACGAAGGATGTTTATAACACTCTGGTGTTGACCTTTACATTTTACTAAAATTAGCACTTGCAACTGTGTGTTTTGGGTTTGTGGATTAAAAACACCCAACATGCTAGGTCCAGAAGTTTTAAACAAGTAAAAAAAATGACATAGTAAAATTGAATTTCCTAAAACTTGAGTTAAGCTTTAAAGTGAATGCCTGATGAACATATTAAACAGGTCTACGACATCTGTCAATATTTGTATGTTAAAAACTGGAGATTTATGAGGTTGGAAACATGGCTCTGTAATTAAGAGCACGCGATGCCTTTGTAGAGGACTGGAGTTCAATTCCGAGCATGCATAACTGGTGGCTTACAACTGCCTGTAACTCTAGCTCCAGGGCATCAGATATCCTCCTCTGGCCATCAAAGGCACTGCACTCACATGCATGTAGCAATGCACACACAAATGCACACATTTGCACACACATGCATGTAGACACATTCACACACACAAACACACGGATGCAAACACACATAAATAAAACAGTATCTTTTTTTCAAATACATTGAACAATTGATAGTGCGTGTGTGTGTGTGTGTGTGTGTGTGTGTGTGTGTGTGTGTGTGTGTTTGTGTGTTAAGGTCTGGTTGTCTGAGCCAAGAGTAGTCACAGAAGTAGCATTCCCTGAGGAAATAGCCTGACATTAGTCACTTGTACCCACTGTGCTCTCTGCTCCTCCTTTCCTCCTTCTCTTCCCTCATAGTCCCTCAAATGCTTTCATCTAGTCCGAGTCTCCTCTAAATTTCTCAAGCGCTAATCTCCATCACTGAACTAGCTTCTGTCCCAAGGAGCCTGATTTGCAAAACAACATATCTTTGTTTTCTAAAGAAAACAAAACAAAAACAACAAAACAAACCAACAACAATAAAAAACAAAAAACCTCAGGCAAATAAACAAAAACACAGAAAAACCCTCAATTTCCTGCATGTAGATTTGAGAGTAAAAAGCATAGCAGTCTTTTATACATTTGTCACTGGCTGGTTTCCTTAAGTGGTTCTTCCTGAATGGAAAGAACATCTTCCTGGGCATCTGGAAGACAATAGCCTCACAAAATAGCTCATAATGCTGTCAAAAATGTAGACAAGTAGGAGCTAGACAGGTGGGTCGCCAATAAAATTGCTTAGCTTGTGAAGTGTCCTGGGTTCAAATCCCAGGACCAAAAAGGAAAGGAAGCAATGCCCTACAGTGTGGTAAACAATCTGCTATAATTAAGATATCCAGAACTCTGAAGACAGCCACCTACCCTAATATCAGTGCTGAGAGGTCAGGCACCACCAGTTTAACCAACAAGAAGCACAAGCCATATGCTACTCCTGGCTGGACCACAGTCTTAGAGAGGCAAATCAGCCTACATGGAAAGCAGGCTCTGCCAGCTGGTTATCAAACTGAGCCAGAGCTCAGAGATGCTCAACAGTCCTGCCATATTGTGCCCATTTCCTAGGCTGTCCATGTGCAGTTCGTGTTGGGCGTTGTTTCCTGCTATCTTCTGAGTTAAAATGACAATATTCAATGATGCATACTTTGGAAGCCTGAATTCTAGACCTCACAGAGGATTGCCTGGATAACATGACAAGTTCCTGCAGCAAGGTTATTAAAAACACGAGATTTAATGTCACAAATGCAGACCACCTCTGACTCTAATCTCTGCCTAAAGGCCTGTCTTACTGAGATGAGCAGACCTGCTCATGGTTCTCAAATCCATATTCTCAGGCAGCCACTTCTACATTCTAGGCTCACTGTCAAAAATGAGCAGAATCACTATGCTAAGCAGCAACCTGACTTTACTTTTTGCTCTAGGAGCTGGAAAGCTGCTGCTCACATTAATTTATCTGAATCCATTAAATCTGTTCCACAATGAAAGCAACCTGATCATCTCTATTTTTCCTTTACCTTCCTCTTTCTCCTTTTCTTCTCAGGTCTAACCCTTCCTCTCTCTTCACAACTCTCTTCAAATGGATATTATAGACAGGCACCCAGATATTCATGAGATTAAAGCAGTAGCAGTCCAGCTCAAGGGAAAGTCTGAGGGGTACAGAGAGGGATCAATGTCTGAAGAGCTTTAAAATGCTCATAAGCCAGCAGTTTTTAACCTGGGGTCATGACCCCCATAGGAGTCCAATAGCAGATATCCTGAAGATCGGACATATACATTATGATTTATAACAGTAGCAAAATTACATTTTGAAGTAACAGGAAAATAATTTTATGATTGTGGGTCAGAACAACATGAAAAACTCTATTTAAGTGTCACAGGACTAGGAAGGTTGGGAACCACTTTTGATATAAGCTATATATTGTTATTAAGTTATTGGCTGGGCACATGGCCCACTAGATGAGATCTGTCTATCTGAGTTTAATCCCTGAGACTCACAATCAGTGGAAAGAATCAACTCCTGCATACTGTTTTTTTTCTCTCTGTATGTATTCTATGTCCATGACCCCCATCTCCAACAACCACTCACAGAGGCATGCATGGGCGTGTGCGCACACACACACACACACACACACACACAGAGAGAGAGAGAGAGAGAGAGAGAGAGAGAGAGAGAGAGAGAGAGAAAATAAATAAATGTAATAAAAAATTAAAAGTATACTGGCCTGGAAATTTGGAATGTCAACAGAAAAATCACTTACACCCAGTGACATATGTAGGATGTCATATGTCAGAATTGTAAATTATATCTCTAATATATAGATAGAAAATGTGCTGGATATGAAGGCTGATATTTATCATGTATGGTATAGGTATAAGGTAGAAAGTTAACAGCAAATTAAAGAGATTATACATTACTAATGAATTAAAACTAAGAGTACAAGCCAGAAAAAGAAATTACATATTTAAACTATCATGATAGCAAATATTGTATGATAAATTATCTTGAGACTTCCTGTGTTTTATGAATGTTTATATAAACTGAAAAACATTCCAAGAGATAACTTTGCTTGTATTAAAACCTTAAGAAAAAAAGATTTTTGGCTGGAGAGAAGGCTCAACAGTTAAGACTGCTTGCTGTTCTTTCAGAGGAGCAGAGTTAAGTCCCAGAACAAAACAACTCACAATCACCACAGATTCCACTGCCCTGTTCTGACCTCTGAGAGTACCTGCACTAATGTGAACACAGATAGGCACATATTCATAAGTAATACAAAATACTGATATTTAAAAGGAATTCATATTCTTTTACCAACCAATCAAGCTTTTAAAAATGTATTATGGAATGCATGCCCTCACTATGCTTGTTGACCAATATAGAACAAAATTTATAATAAGGTGTAATAAATTTATGATAGTAAGCTTCCATTAATAACAAACTAAATTGGTCATCAATGTTCAGGTAATAGGACATGAGCAGGGAATTCAGAAAGAATCTATTTATATCAAGATCTGGAAAATAAAATATGGAATCATAACTGTAAATATTTAAAAAACTGATGGCATGGTTGTTAGAGAAACTGTTAAAGCTCACATTTAAGATCTGTAAGCTGACAGAGCTGGAGAGATAGCTCAGCAGTTAAGAATGTTTGCTGGTCCTGCAGAGGAACAGATTTAGATTCCCAGCACATAAACTGGGCAGCTCACAACTGCCTGCAACCTCAGCACAGGGGATGTGATGCTCTCTTCTAGCCTATATGAGCACCTACACTCAAGAGAACACACCCAACACACACATATGTGTACCTACAAAATTGAAAATAAAGCACTAAAATGTATCTATTTAAAAAGGAGAAACGTTTAAAAAGAACCGTGAGTTGAAGTGTGAATTTTCATATTATTATTGTTATTATTATTATTATTATTTATTTTAATGGTAGGCAGTTTTTGCTTTAAAAGATTTATTCTGTGGGGTCAATATTAGCCACATGGAAGACACCAGTTTGTATTATAGTTTCACATAAAATCTCCAAAGTATACTTTATTTTTTGAATTAGGGTCTCTCATTGGTCTACAATTCTTAGAAATGGAAGATTAGGGAGAAACTAAAACTTGGATAGTCTTTCTTGAAGCCCTTGCTTTGGAGCACCTCAGATTCTCCATTTGCATCTCTAGAACTGATTCGTCTTGATCTGTACAGCAAAAAGCTACTCACTTACCTTCTTTGTCCCTTCTCTCCCCATTCCCCTCCCCCTCTCTCCACTTGTTTCTAGTCAGCCCCCCTCCCCCAGCCTTTCTCTATCTTTACTCTTTCCTCAACTCCCCTTCTCATGCCCTAAATAAACTCTATTCCATATTATATTCATTTTATAGCTAGTACCTCAGGAAGAAGGGATACTTTAGCATGGGCCCACAGAGGCACTTCCCTTTACCTCTCCATACCTCGTCTCTACAAAGCATATCCTGGTTCTTTCTTTCATTTTTTATATAAAACACAACTTTTACAAGTGAAAACAGACTTGCTTAAACACATACTAACACAGAAGATGACACTGTGACAATAAGCAGTTGTCAAACACTTTTTCCAGCATAATGACCGCCTAAGGAAATAGAGTACAGAAATACATTTGAAGGGACATCGATTTGGGTGGTATTAAAGTTTGAATGTGAATTGTGTCCCCATAAACTCAAGTATTAGAGTACTTGGTGCCCAACAGAAAGTGATATTGGATATATCAACTGGATACAAACTAGCATCACTTAGGAAGAGAGTCTCAACAAGGTATTTGTTTATCTTGGATTGACCTATGGGCATGTATCTGGAGGATTGTCTTCATCAAATTAATTGATGTAGGAAGACCCAGCCTGCAATGGATAAGGCATTCCCTAGCCAGAGACTTCTAAACTATATGACAGGAGAAATCAAGCAAATGAACATGCTTGTGTTCTTCCATTTCTCTCTTTCTGACTGTTGGTTTGTATGATCTTCTTGCTGCTTCATCTCCCTGCCTTGACTTCTCTGTCATGATAGACTGTAACCTAGAATTGCAAGTGAAACATATACCTTCCCTGTCCCCGCCAGCAGGGACCCAGTTATTCAGAGTCCCGAAGAGGCTTTCTACCTGTGGGCAAAATGGGGGTGAAGAGAAGAAGGAGACCAAGCAAAAGTTCTGTTGTCAAGGTCTCGTTTATTGGGATGAACGTTACAGCTTTTAAGGCTTTCAGGTAGGGGGAGTGACCTTTGTGAAACATGAAGGAGGGGAAGATGAGGGTATAGACAGTGATAGCCGGAGGCAAAGAGGTCAGGCAGTAGACACCGGGTGTTGACTGAGGAGATAACTGATTTTTGCTTAGGCTGAAGCATCCTGAGAATGTTATCTTCCTGTGCCGTAAATTCATGGGAGAGGCTCTTAGAGGAGTATGTGTGGCCAAGAGTCACGTAGCCGCTTTGAGCTATATAGTCACAAAATGGCCAGGCCCAAATCCAATATGGCTCCCTACACTTCCCTAAATTTCCTTGTGTCCAATTATTTTAACACACAGAGTGAAAGTAAACTCTTTAGACTCTTCTCAGCTGATTCCTTATTGTGTCAAGCAGACATTTAAAACCAACCATTATACAAGCCTTGGAAATGTTAATATAGCATAGTGGTGGGTGTACTGTTCATTGCAATATTGGCATAACCTTTAATTTAGTGGCTTGAATATTTTATTGAGAAAGAGAAAGAGAGAGAGAGACAGAGAGAGAGAGAGAGAGAGAGAGAGAGAGAAGAAGGAGGGAGGGAGGGAGGGAGGCAAACAGGAGCTGAACCATTAAGTAGGTGGCAAGAATCTTAAAACTATGATGCATCATAACCACCAAATAGACATTGATGAGAGAAAACAGGAAACCTTGTTATCACCAACTTCAAAGAGTCCTATAAGGAGATGGTCAACCTGACTGGATCTGGAATTACCTAGGAGAAATACTTCTAGATAAGTTTCTGAGGATGTTTCTCTGAAGGATCAACTGAGGAGGAAGACCACTCCTGCTGTTTATTAGTCAGGGCTCAAAACAAAGGAAGTCAGGCAAAAGTTGTTGCTTTGGGAAAAACTCTTGCTTTCTTTTTGCCTTTTGTCTTGCATTTTCCTTTGAGATGAAAATATTCCATCCTCCAGAGACTCCTAAAGCAACTCAAAATAGTTTTAGAAAGTCTCTGAAACTGACTAGATTCATCAGGCCCCTCCCTCCCAGAGTAAACAAACTAAGCTGTTGAGAGTCCCTCTCAGACCAGCTAAGCAGCAAAGAAGACTCTTAAGACCAGACTAGCTTCTTAGTAGAAGCAAAGACCAGAGGAGGTATTTGGGAGAGGTTGGGTCACTTAGAAGGGACATTCTCCAACATGTTAAGCTGCCTGTAGACTGTGCAATGTTCTCCAGGTGTGACCTGTTACCACCCATCCTGGAATGGGCCTTGGTAATATATTTGTCATTAAGTCATTTCTGGTCCTGTAATTAACCCCTCACCCATAAACAACTATAAGCTCTATAAGTAACTGATAAAACTGATTGGTTCAGCAAATTGGCATTGATGGTATCTGTACTTGGGTCTGTTATAGTAACTTTATTTGGGGTGAGTAGATGTATATGTTACATCCTCCCAGGAGAAATTTTGATGCAGGACACTGCCTACCTTTTCTTTCTGCTGGTAAGCATGTCTATTACACCAATGCTACTGCTGTGGCCAAATTTTACAGACACCAGAAACCAGCCTTCTTGGTCTTCCAATATAAACAGGAGAACAATGACACCCAGGGAATTCTCCAGGTCTTCATTACCAGGTTAGGACTGCTGTGGGGTCAGGCCTCAGAGGCTAAGTAGCACCTGGATGGCTGCTGTTGGATTGTTCAGACAACACAATGTAGGGGAATGTAGTAAGTTCTCTTTTCAATAGCCACTCATTCAGAATTCTATTCCCTCTGGAGAACCCTGATGTCTACACATTATGAACTATATTGGTATTCTTGTGACAAACAGCTGACCAAACAACTTAATAAGAAGAAATGCATACTTTATCTCAGAAGTTTCTGTCAGAAATTCATGGCTCAATCAACTGAAGCAAAGTTTCTGGTAATGGAAGCATTTGAAAGATGAATTTGCTTATGTTATGTTAACAGAAAGCACAGAAAGATTCTATGGGACAGCAACCAGGTAAAACTTTCAAATGCATACTCCTAGTGATCAATTTTCCCCAAGTAGGCCCCACCTCTTAACATTTTCAGTTTCCCAAATAATGCTACTTGTGAGAACATGGCATTCAAAACATAAACATGTCCAGGTCATTTGCATTCCATTCATAAAGTATTTTTACTAGTCCATAAAGTATATTTACTAGTCATTAAGTATTTTTGCTTTATATTCATTAGTTTAATCAAATTTTGCAGCATGCATGCTAAAAGTGACCCATTTTTAAAAAGAGTTAATTAGACTGAGGGAAAGTGCAGTAACCTGCCCCATGAACAGTGTCACTAGAACCAAAGTCAATGTCATTACAAAGCATCGACATCATAACTCTTAACAGATCACCCACATCCCTGCACATACAGCTTGCTAATTAAGACTTTACTTTTCCCAGACATTTATTCTGCATGCAGCAATCCCAGGCTGTCACTCATGGAAGACTCTGACTCACCTAAGGGTCAATGGTCCATTGTAGCATAAGCTTCTTAATTTCATTTCGCAAGCAAGAAAATGGTAGACAAAGGGACCAGAGAAGCTAATTGTGTGGGATGTCAGATGTGGCTCTGACAGAACGTCAGGGGAAGCCAATGTTTAACAGCAAGAATTTCTTTAGTAAAACTTCACCAATCAGGTTGACCAGTTATATAGTATTAGAAAGGGAGGCAGAAAGAATGATGTTATTCTCAAATCTTCATACTCCACGTTCAGTGCCTAGCATGAGCTGATAAAACATTGCTTTAAAAGATAAAAAATGAATTGGAAAGATGGCTCAATGATTAAAGAGTTTGTACTACCAGTATGAGACCCTGATTCAGGACAATAAGTGACCCTATCTCATACAAAGGGTTAGGAAGTGCTCGAACACAGACACTAACAGTTGTCCTCCAACAACTATTGTCCTCTGACATGTGAGGTACACACGAATTTATATTGCCTCATTCAACAAATGTACATTATGTAAAGCTCTTTTGCATTCTTCCTTAAGACATCAAACGTGATATGTGGAGAATTCATTCTTGCTTTATGTGTCAGTCACAAGTAGGGCACATTTCTTTCCTATTGATGGGAAGTGAAATTCCATGAGCATTTTCAAGTTTCACCATCATGCCTATTGAGACTCCTGGGCTCTCTCCACCTCGAAGAGCCTGTGGATTTTCTTGTTTTTTATGACCCTCTCTGAACATGTTTATGCTTCTTTCTTCCCAGGATCTTCTGATGCTGATAGTATCTGAGTCTCGTGTGCTCCGGAGTGCACAAAAAATGAAGAGTGAAGACCTCCATCAGCAGTGGAGACAGAATGTGAAGCCAGACTCACAACTTCTCATGTTGTTGCTTGAGATTTGGCATATGTATGTTCTAAAAGTAAGACATTGATGGCTTTATGAAATTCACAGGCAAATGGACAAAACTACAAAATATCATCTTGAGTGAGGTAACCAGACACAAAAGAACACACATAGAAATTCAGGGACAAAAAAAATTGGAGCAGAGACTGAAGGAAAGACTATTCGGAGACTGCCTTACCTTGGGATCCATCCCATCTAAAGAGACCAAACCCAGACACTCTGCTGATGCCAAGAAGTGTTTGCTGACAGGAGCCTGGTATAACTGTCCTCTGAGAGACTCTGCCAGCACCTAACTAAGACAGATGCAGATACTCACAGGCACCCATTGCACTGAGCCTAGGGACCCCAATGGAAGAATTAGGGGAAGGACTGGAGGAGCCGAAGGGGATTGCAACCCCATAGGAAGACAATTTCAACCAAATAGACCACCCAGAGACCCCAGGGACTAAGCCATCACCCAAACATATACATAGAGGGATCCGTGACTCCAGATACGTCTGTAGCAGAGGAGGACCTTATCTGGCATCAATGGGAGAGGAGTCCCTTGGTCCTGTGGAGGCTTGATGTCCCAGCATAGGAGGATGCTAGAGTGGTGAGTAGGGTGAGAAGGTCCCTCATAGAGGCATAGGGGAGGGGGGAGGAGAGTGGGATGAGGCGTTATGGAGGGAAAACTGGAAAGGGGGATATTCTTTGAAATGTAAATTAATAAAGGATGAATAAAATGTAAAAGATTCTGATGGTAAATTACAGTTTTAATACCTCTACTTTGACTACTCTGAATTAGTGGTTTTCAATTAGGTGTCACTTTAGCTCTCAGGGACCATTTGGTATGTCTAGGGACGTAGTTGACTATTTCACCTGGAAGAAAAAGGAGATAGGGATGTAGCTCAGTGGATAGGGTGTTTGCTTGACAGGTAGGAAACCACAGGTTCAATCTCTAGTGCTTCATAAAACCAAGCCTGATAGAGCAAGCCTGTAATTCTGTCACCAAGGAGAAGGAACCCCTAGTATCAGGAATTCAAAGTAATCCTCAGCTATGCAATGAGTTCCAGGCCACTCTGAGCTACAGGAGACAGGGTCTCCAAGAACAAAACAAAACAAATAATTAGAAGAAAATGAGTCCTGTTGTAGCATCTGTTAAATGCTGCTAGCATTTTATAATGCTTTAGGAATGCTTTGCAACAAAGAATTATGCATCCCAAAGCATCAATAATGTAGAAGTTGAGAAAACTGCTTTGATCTCACTCATGCTCCTACTGCCTACATGGAGCCATGAAGCGATGGGTCCTGACATCTCTATATAGAGAAAAGAAAAGCAAGAGAAAGGTGGTTGGTGCTTCAGACTAGAATCATTGGGGGGAAGAAAGAAGTGCACCCTGAAACAGAAAATACATGCCTCTCCCTTGGTGTTTTTGACTAAAAATTATTTACAAATTAAGAAGTATATTTGAACATCTCAGGAAAACCACAACATAAATAAGTAGAGAATCAAGGCCAGTAGCATTCGTTAGGCTAAAAATCCATAGTCAGGTAGATCATGAGCCCCACTGGAGAGCCTACTATTACTCTGCTAAGTGGACACAGTAATAAACTTCCCCCTAAATTCATATCTCTGTGTGCATATATGACTCTGTCTCTCAGCATAGAAACTTTTTTCTTGTGTTGGGAGCGATGCCCTTGAAGCCCTCCATTGTTGATGTTATTATTACGGTTAGAATTAAGTATGACTGGGTTCATGGAATATCCCCAGCCAGCTGCAGAAGACTAATACAAATCTGGTGGTCAAGATAAATAATAATATGATAAAATTCTCCTGCTGACTAATAAATATGACAAACCTGTGACCTTTCTGACATCCTGTCAACACCAGCCGATTCCCTGACCACACGAATACTGTGTCCTTGGCCTGTGTAAATGTTTCTTACTCCCCCCTCCCTCTGTTACCCATGCTATGGTATAAATTCAGCCTTGGGGAAAAATAAAATTGTCGCCTTGATCAGACTCTTGTCTTGGTGTCCTTCTTCACATCTCTTGTCTCCCATTCTCTTCCAGGTACCTTTAGACCTCTTCGCTTACATTCTTGCAGTAGAAGACTGTTAATACAGAGAGACCCACAACTATTAGACACACAGAGAATAAGAGACAACTTTAAATGAATTGTATATCTCATACCCCTCCCCTCAAGTCATCATCACGGGTGTAGGGGGAGTGAAACCATTGCAATTGCTATTGGGAGTGGATGACTGCAGCCAAACCGGCCCATTCACATGAAGTCACAGAGGTTGTGATGGTCTCTGAAAGGCCACTGTGCACATGCAGGCTCCACGGGTTTCAAAGTAGAGCACATAGTGTGGAGAGGGAAAATGGTAGGGGAATGTGGAAGAATTAGAGGGAGTCAGATGTATGAAATCCTTAAGGAAACAAAGAAAGGAAAAGGTAGAGAATGATAAAAGGAGCCACATTTTGACTTACGGCCTCTATAAGTGTGCACACACAGGAAGGAATTTAGGAAGGAAGGAAGAAAGGAAGGAAGGAAGGAAGGAAGGAAGGAAGGAAGGGAGGGAGGGAGGGAGGGAGGGAGGGAGGGAGGAAGGAAGGAAAGTCAGAGAATAAGAAAAGAGCAAAGAAAAGAAAAGAAAAGAGAAGAGAAGAGAAGAGAAGAGAAGAGAAGAGAAGAGAAGAGAAGAGAAGAGAAGAGAAGAGAAGAGAAGAGAAAGACTCTCCCTCCTGCCCTTCCACCCCTGTGATTGCTTTCTTCTTTCTCCTCACTTGGGGCCTTTGGCTTGCTATCCTTCTTGAGTACTCTGGGTGGTGACCTGGGTATTCTGTACATTTTTGGCTAATATCCACTTATTAATGAGTACATGCCATACATGTCCTTTTACCTCTGAGTTACCTTACTCAGGATATTTTCTAGTTCCACCCATTTACAACCCATGTTGTCCTTGTTCTTAACAGCTGAATAGTATTCCATTGTGTAAATGAACCACATTTTCTTTATCTATTCTTCCATGGTGGGACATCTGAGTTGTTTCTAGCATCTGGCTATCACAATTAAAGCCACAATGAATATAGTGAAACACGTGCCCCTGTGGCATGATGGGGCATCTTTTGGGTATATGCCCAAGAGTGGTATAGCTGGGTCTTCAGGTAGATCTATTTTCAATTTTCTGAGGAATCTCCAGATTGATTTCCAAAGTGGTTGTACCAGTTTGCAATCCCACCAGCAGTGGAAGAGTGTTCCTCTTTCTCTACATCCTCATCAGCATCTGCTGTCACCTGAGATTTTGATCTCCACTATTCTGACTGGAGTGAGGTAGAATCAGGGTAATTTTGATTTGCATTTTCCTGAACATTTCTTTATGTGCTTGTCATCCATTGAGATTCCTCTGTTGTGAATTCTATTTAGTTCTATATCTCATTGTTTGATTGGGTTGTTTGCTTTTTTGTAGTTAGCTTCTTGAGTTCTCTATATATTTTGGATATTAGTACTCTAGTGGACGTGGACTTAGTAAAGATGTTTTTCCCAATCTGTAGGTTGCCGATTTGTTCTATTGACTCTTGTCTTACAGAAGCTTTCCAGATTCATGAGGTCCCACTTATCGATTCTTGATCTTAGAGCCTAAGCCATTGGAGTTCTGTTGAGGACATGTGCCCCCCCACCCCGCCCCCAGCCAGTGCCCAGTGAGTCAAAGGCTCTTTCCTACTTTCTCTTCTATGAGCTTTAGTGTTTCTAGCTTTATGTTGAGGTCTTTGATCCACTTGGACTTGAGCTTTGGGCAAGGTGACAAATATGGATCTATTTTCATTCTCTACATGCCCACTGCCAGTTAGACCAGCTCCATTTATTGAAGATGCTTTCTTTTAACTCTTGGAGATGGGGGTTGGGGGGAGGATGTATGTGATGGGTAGTGGTAAGGGGACAGAATGGGAATGGGAAAAAATCAGGACTGTAAAAAAGGATTAAAGAATAAAAAAATTAAGAAACTAAAACAAATCTAAATATAAGATTTTATGATCACTCTCTTTTTTTTAAGCACACGTAACTCGGGAGATTTCTTTAAGTGTTGTAAATCTAGTTTCTATAATTAGAAAAAATCCATTGGAAGATAGATGATATCTGGTCTCCTAATAATAAATGTTCATTCTGTTTCTAAAAACCAAAAAGAAAGAAAAAAAGAAAAAGAGAGAGAGAGAGAGAGGAAGGAAGGAAGGAAGGAAGGAAGGAAGGAAGGAAGGAAGGAAGAAAGGAAGAAAATATAGCACAATGCTGTTCCCTGAGAGGTTCTATCAGCACCTGACCAACACATATACAGATTCTCACAGCCAACCACCTTACTGAGCCTGAGGATATCAATGAAAGTGCTAGGGTAAGGTTTAAGGAGCTTGACAGTATTGCAGCCCTGTAAGGAAGAACGGTCTTGACTGGCTGGACCACAGGGAGCACGGGGGTCTGGACCACTGACCAAGGAGTGTACATGGAGGGATCCATAGCTGCATAGATACATGTGTAGCAGAGGAGAGCCTTGTCTGCTATCAAGGACAGGGAGACCTTTGATCCTCTAGAGGCTTGGTGCCTCAGAGTGGGGAGTAGTTGGAGCGGTGGGGCGGGAGTTGGTGAGTGGGTGGAGGAGGTCCCTCATGGAGCCAAAGGGGAAGGGAGAGAGGGGAATGGCATGGTGGTTGTGGAGGAGTAACGGGGCAAGTGGATATAATTTGAAATGTAACAATTAAAATGACTAATACAGAAAATAATAAAAAATAAAAAAGGAAAAGCATGAGAAGACTTGGGTAAAGACACAGAAAGAGCTAACTTTAGACAAGTTAGCTTTTACTTGGGCAAAAACTAATTCATGAACCAGGTTCTCAGAATCAGAAGACAGTCGGCTAATTACATCCAGCTTTATGAGTGGAGAGCTCTTTTAGGCAAAATGGGAAGAAAGTAAAGAAATCTGCTTGGTTATCACTGAGTGTCATCTTATTTGGGCTGGTGCTTGGGTAAAACTGTCTTCCTTGAGCTAAAGTCCATTTATTACTAAAATGCCTGTCTCAGCTATGCTTGGTTTATTTACACACTGCCACGCTGCAGTTTGTTTTATAGGAACTAATTGTGAGGGCCAGCCTCAGAAAAAAATGGCCTCCTGCTCATTTTCTTTACCTAAACTCCCTTCCCATCTTTATCCCCACTCCCCTGCAATCTTAGTGGCTCAAGGGAAAATACTCTGATGTCCTGGTCCCTGCTGAGCTTTTCTAGAAAGTTAATGTTCCTCATTCCCTTAGCTGCGTCAAGGATTCTCAGGTGACCCAGCGATGTTTTCTATAGTCACGTGGCTTTGAAATGTAACACAGTACATTTCAACTACAACTGGTTAAAGTTGTTGACTCTTTCCAGATGGCCGTGCAGCAACCACGAGTGAACGGAACATCTGGCCAAGACTACATGGAGCGAAACAATTGATGAGCGCTGGAGGACATTTCTGTGATTTATAACCACTTCCCTGTGTGGTTTATTATAGTCCGTCATGGCATAGGGATATTTTTCACGAATATTCCAGATGTCCACTGTGTCATGACTTTGGGTACATAGCATGAGACTGAATGACGACACGGACATATGTCATGATGTCAAACATGAGAAAGAAAGGAAAAGTCTGAATGGTGGGCTGGGAATGGGCTCACAATAGTTATGGACAACATAAAGATAAGTCATAAAACATTATGTGTTTTTCTAGAATTAAAAAACATATGTATTTATTCTAGGGCACTGCATATTCCATGTCTGGAGTTAGAGGGGGAGGCTGGGACTTGAATCTGGAAAAGCAGACAGCCCTCTTAACAGCAAAGTCACCTTGCAGCCCCTCTCCTAGAAATTTTAAATTCTACAGTATCATTTGTCTTTTGCTCTCTATTTATATCAAGGAAATATTTGTATTTTCTTAAGGTGGCATTTCTATCATGTACTTCCCTCCCTTCAGTTTGTTTGTTTGTTTGTTTATTATTTTGGGTGGCTTACTTGGACTAGTTTTTATACACCGTGAGTGAAATGTTCTCCTTGGATGTCTATCATGTAGCTCCTGGAAGTAAAGGACTCGCTGCCTTCTTGGGCTCAGTTTCTAATCATTTAGACCATTCCACACACGAGGCAGTATTCTAGACACATTCCTTGTTTCTGTGACAAAAATACCTGATCAAAACAACTTAAGGAAGAAAGGAGTTATTTTTATTTATTCAATGCTATCAACTTCTCTTTAATTAGTTTCTTTTCAAAATAGTGCTAGAAATAAGCTTTAACTTATTTATGACAATGTTTTTGACTTGTCAATACTGCACAATGTTGTTGATTCACAATGTTATCTCCTCAGACATTGATTGTGAGTATGTGTTTGAAGCTATAGTCCATCATGGCAGTGAAGGCATGGCAGTAGGAACATGAGAAGGCTGTCACATTGCATGCAGAGGTAGGAAGTGAGAAGAGATGAATGCTGGTGCTCACTATATTTCTCCTTGTGAGCAAAAGCAGGGAGCTTCTAGGCTATAATTAGGATGGGCATTCCCCCTTCACCAAACCCAATTCATTGCAAAACTCCCTCACAGACATGCCCAGACATTTGTCTTTTCGCTGACTATAGAACTTGTCAAGTGACCCATTGGCTTTAACCACCACAGTTCAGTCCTGATTGTGGTCCATTGGAAATTATCTATGCTTAGATGCTTCCTAAGTTTAGTAATAGCAACTGCTGACTATACTCATGTGAGACCCACATTTAGTTCTAAGCAAGGTCGGCAAGTATTCCTCCCACACATCACACATTCCTCTATTTCTGCCTGGAACACATTAATTGGCCACCATAGATGAATTGGTGACTGTCAAGTTTGGTAAGAAAGCCTATGTCATAAGATGTAGAGCCATTATGTAACATATTGGAAACCAGCATAAATGTGTACACATATGTGTGTGCACCACACACATAGGTACACACACTGCACATATACAAAAATCACAGGGAGTAACTCTACAGAGGTATGGTGTTTGTAAGTCACCAATTTTCTCACAGATGAATCAGAATTTCTTCATGAAAAAATTTTGAATGCAAACTAGGAAGCATAAAGAAAGGCAGTGCAGAAGTCGGCAGCCCACACTCAGCACTGTGACCCATGCTCGTTAGTTGACAGAATCAGGTGGGATAGCTACTTTTTACATTGCTGGGACCAAACAGCTAACAGGAAGCAACTTAGGGAAGGAAGGAAGGAAGGGCTTGTTCTGGCCCACAGTATGAAGGAATCTTTCTATCATGGGGAAGTGATGAAAATTTTTTTAAACAAAGAAATGAAGGGAAAAAATGAAGGGTTACTTATAATTTTTGTTGTTTGCTTTTGAAATGGCAGGTTAAATGTATTTTTCCTTTTCTTCCTCCTCATTTATTCCTCTCCACTATCCTTCATATTCATGGCCTTTGTTTTCCTATTGCTATTTCATGCATATATGTATATGTATATGCATTATGTTCCTAAAGATAACCAGTTAAGTCTGCATAATCTATGTATCTACATCTTTGGGCAGTGTGACACTGGGCAAACAATTGGTGTTCTGCTCTCTGGATAGGACCACCTCTTAACCACCAACTTTACTCACTTGCCTGTGGTCTCTGTATAGGTTGAGGCCTCTTGAGTGTTCTCTGGTACAATTTGGAATGTTGCTGTCAAATTTTATCCATACAGAAGAGTCAGTGAGAGAAGAGGAAGTAGGGACACGCCATAAACCCTGAGAGCCTGCTACTACTGGTGTGCTTCTTCAGTAAGACTGTTCTCCCCACTCCCTTGTATATGTGTGTGTGTGTGTGTGTGTGTGTGTGTACAATCTAAAATTATTACTCCTTTGATTGTTAAATAAGCATTTACTAGATATAGGAAATCTATAAAATATGGGCCAAGATGCTGCAGCTTCTATTTATTGGCACCTACCACTCTAAACACTAGGGTGGCAGACACTTGATCACTTTGATTCATTCTTCGACATCTATTATTATGTCCAAGTATAATAGGTGCTTGAAAATATTGCTTGAGTGAATAACATAATCTTACTCCTGATACACAGAAATCTTTCAGGTACCAAGTGAGATTTTTTTTTCTGATTACCAGAGCAATAAATGCTAATCATAGAAAAATGTAGAGAAAAATATTAGTTTTGTGATTTTAATATATATTCCTCATATTGTCCTGATGACATGTGACTATTTATCTACATAGTTATGGTAAAAGTCTGTATCATTAATGCATATTTGATTTAAATTTTTACCACTGAATATTACTTTAATTATTTAAATGTTACTCCAAATATTATTTAAAGTGTTATACATTGATGCATGAAAATTTATTTACCAATGAAATTCAAATGACATTCAAGTTTCCTTCAAATTTTATCTTATCTTTACATATACCACTGTTGTCTGTTCCTGTGTGTGTGTTCGTGTATGTGTGTGTGTGTATGTGTGTTATAAATACAATGTTGTAGTAGAAATGGGTATGTATGTGCCATGTGTAGGGTGTAGTGTATTTGTCTCATGGATGTATATTTATATACGTGTGCGTCTTAGTTAGGGTTAGTAGTTCTGTGATGAGATGCTATGACCAAAGGCTACTTGAGGAGGAAAAGGCTTATTTGGTCTATGCTTCCACATCACAGTTCATCATCAAAGAAAGCCCAAAAGAGAACTCAGGCAGAGCAGGAACCTGGCTGTAAGAGCTGATGCAGAGGCTATGGAGAAATATTGCTTACTCAGTAGCTCAACTTGTTTTGTTCAGCCTGCTTTCTTGTAGAACCCAGAACCACCAACCCAATGATGTCACCACCCACAGTGGATTGAGCCATCTCCAATAATTACTAATTAAGAAAATATCCTACAGATTTGTGGATAGCCTGATCTAATGGAGGCATTTTTTTATTTGAGGCTTCCTCCCCTCAGATGATTTTAGATTCTGTCAAGTTGCCATAAAACTATTGTGCACAGTGTGTACCCCCTGCAGTTGGATATGTGCATCTATGTTTGCATATGTGTGCATGTATGAGCATAGATACAAAGTCAGTAAGTGCCCACCCAGGTCAGGTTCTGATCTTGGGGTATCCAGGCACATTGCTCAGCAGGCCAGACTGGAAGGAACAAAGCTAAACCAGGCCGAGTGGGTTTAGCAGGTCTTTGGTCTGATGTGTGGAACAAGTGTGGAGAGAAACAGCCTTCTCCAAGATTCCCCAAGATGGATTTCAATGAAACAGCTCTCTCTTATTGAGGGTAACAGGGCTATATTAACCCTGTGGAGGGAGTAAAAAGGTTTTGAGATGACTGTACATCATTGGCTGGTGCTGAGGTGCTAGGAATACTCATTTGCATAAAGAAGAATCCCAGGTGCTTGCTGGATGTGTCTTTATAAAGAGGAAATTTAACCCGTAATTTTATCACCAGGCTATGTCACTACCTCCAGGGTTGTGGGGGTAGGAAATCATAAGGTATGTGTGCACTGGGCCATGCCAGATCAAGGCAGAAAGCAGTCCTACTCTTGCCAGTGTCGGGATGAGACTTCTGGGATTTAGACATGTCGCAACCTCACTCTTGCTCCAGAATGGCTCCTCCAGTTGCATAGCTTGTTTCTACACATGGAAACATAATAAGATAACCACAAACTATTAGATTAATTACTTTTCTGTTGCTGTGACAGAACACCCTGACTGAAAGCAACTTACAGGAGAAAGGTTCGTTATGGTTAACAGTTCTGGAGGAGGACGCACAGGACATCTTTTTTTTTTAAACTTGAGTATTTCTTATTTACATTTCGAGTGTTATTCCCTTTCCCGGTTTACAGGCCAACATCCCCCTAATCCCTCCCCCTCCCCTTCTTTGTGGCTGTTCCCCTCCCCATCCTCCCCACATTGCCGCCCTCCCCCCAACAATCACGTTCAGTCTTAGCAGGACCCAGGGCTTCCCCTTACACTGATGATCTTACTAGGATATTCAATGCTACCTATGAGGTCAGAGTCCAGGGTCAGTCCATGTATAGTCTTTAGGTAGTGGCTTAGTCCCTGGAAGCTCTGGTTGCTTGGCATTGTTGTTCATATGGGGTCTCGAGCCCCTTCAAGCTCTTCCAGTTCTTTCTCTGATTCCTTCAACAGGGGTCCTATTCTCAGTTCAGTGGTTTGCTGCAGGCATTCGCCTCTGTATTTGCTGTATTCTGGCTGTGTCTTTCAGGAGCGATCTACATGCGGTTCCTGTCTGCCTGCACAGGACATCTTGATAGGGAAGGTGTGGCAGAAGGAAATAGCCTGACGTTCAGGAAACTGATCACATTTTAACCAAAAAACAAGAAATGGGGGGCAGAGGGAGGGATGAAGGGGAAACAAGACCAAGCTATGAAGTCTCAGAACCAGTTTCTACTGGTGTACTTTTTCCAATAAAACTCTATCTCCTAAAGTTTCTATAACCTTCGCAAAGGCACAAAGGTGGAGATGGTGTTCAAACTTGTGAAACTGTATAGGACATTTCATACTTGGACCACAAGAAGTGTTAACCAAAGTTAGCAGAAAGACATATAAAATTTAAGAACTGAGTTCAGTTGGGGTATTGAAACCATGCAACACTAAGTACTCATCTGAAGTTGGAGCTGAATATGCACAGGAATGGGTAAATTTAGAAACGCTGTAATTCTGAGAGGGCTTATCAAGCATGCCTTTTGATATTTTCTGATGTGCCATTTTGGAGCTCTTCTGCCCTTTGGGAATTATCTAATTCTAACTCATGTGGAACCATCCAGAGTCCGTCCACAGAGGCATCTCCCTATAAGGGTCTTTCTCCTAGTCCTTCATGAGAAGACTATACAGGTTGTGATCATTCTCTCCCACTCTCTAGCTTTTCAACTCTCCCGGCCCCTTCTTCCTCTGTGGAAGGAAATAACCATCTAAGAAGCTGAGCACACAAAAATCTTCTTTCTTCATGATATCTTTTACATCTATGTATTTTGTTTATAATTGTATTAATTCTACGTTCCTTGAAAATAAGTAGTCAGTACTTCTCGGTTATAAATTAAAAACCTGAGAAGAGATAGCAAACTAACATAGTCATACTAGAATCCATACAGGATATCAAGAAGTAACTACTTCCACTGCCTTCGCTGACAGCTTTACCTCATATGTCAAATCCTGCTATCCTTTCTTAACTGTATCTTAAAGGTACCAATATAAGACTGCACAGCAAGGATGCATTACCCTTTCGTAACTCCAGTGTTTTACATGTATGCTGTACTCAGTAAATATGTGTTTACTGAAGAAAAGCTAACATACTAGGGCAAGACACCCTGCCTAACACATTGTGTACAGGGAGAAGACAGAATCAGAGGTATGATAACTGCTTTCGCCCTTTGTGCATCCAACTGTATGGTTGGGAGCAACTCATGGGAGTTAGAGCTTATTCTGGTTTACAGTATAGGATTATTCAACATGATGAAGAAGGCATGGTTACAAGAGAAAAGAGCAAACAGTTAGAACAGTTGAATTTCGGTCATATAGCATGAACATTAGAAAGCAAAGGAAAAGCAGAAAATTGGTCCATATTGTGTTATGACATTGCAAAGTCCACCCCTAAAAAACCTACTTTCTCCAACAAGGCTCCACCCTCTAAAGGTTTCACACCTTTACCAAAGAACTGCTCACCCAGTATTCAAACATGAGCCTGTTGGGGTTGATTCACTTTCAAACCACAGCAGAGGGAGATGATTCATTCAATTTATACTTTATTCTAGATGACCAAGGTAGCCCTTTGCTGGTTTTTTCAGGACTTGCCTAGGGTTCCATCCATCTTGATATGACCAGAAATGGGGAGGGTGTTACATGGGAAGTTTCAGACATGCCTTGCCTACTGGTTATGATCTTCACCAAAGATGTTTTATTAAAGGAGTTAAGAAGAGTCATTAAAATGTGTCTCATGGATTAAGATAGGACAGGCTGGGATTTTGCTTATCCATGCCTATACATTTCCCTTTAGGCAAGCATAACATATTGCTTGTATTTTCACTGTCATATATTCAATGAAATTCTGAGAGCTAAGAAATTTATATTCCTTCGAAACAGAAGAATATGTCAATATATTATCTAAAGAAGAATGGCTCAAATTTAAAAATTTGAGGCAAGCTTGACTTCCTTAGCTACAGTGGAATATAATAGTCACATAAAATATTCATATGATTAGAGAGAAAATTGTCTTGAACTTGGAGCAGTTTAGGCTCTGAGGAGAAAGTCTTACAAAACATTGCATTATGAAAATGTTTTGCTCCTAGGATTGCAAAGCACATCTAAAGTTGAAAAGGCAATACACTTTTAAACTGTCAAGGGATGCTTTCAACTAACTAGATTCTGCTAACCTACAAAATCAGGAATATAAGGAACTACAATAAAACTCATTTTTTTGTCAATGTCTGTATTACTTATTTGTGGTGTCATTGCAAGAAAATGCTGGATGAAAGCAGTTTTAAAAGAAGGGGTTGCTTTTAGCTCACATGTGAGATGGTTACTGTCCATCATGACAGGGAAGCTGTGGCGAGAGGCACTCAGGAGGTCCTGATGTATGGCCATACTTCACGCATGGTCAGGAAGCAGAAAGAGATGCCTACTGGTGCTATCTCCTTTTTATTGCATCCAGGACACCACCCCATGGGATGGTGCCACCCGCACTTGGGAAGAGTTTTCTGTCTTTAATGAATTCAATCCAAAACCTACCCAGAAATTCACAGACATTTGTTTCCAAGGCCAATATAAATCCTGTCCAATAGACGATCAAGAGTGTCATGAGGACCAGCAGCTAACACACAGTAATCTGCGGAAGAATACTGAGAGACCAAGAGGTTTATTTCTCCTTCGTTGTTTCATGTACCCATGGTTCAACACGACTTCTTGAAAAGTATTGTTTAAATTTGCACATGCACATATGCATACAGACATATTTACATATATAGTCAGCACATTTAATTGTCTATTGTATACGTGCTGAGCTCCTCATTTTAGCATATTAGTTAACCTAATATTTATTATCAAATCCGTACATGAGAAAAATCTATCTGAATCTGTCCTAGTGTCTTTGGTAGACAAACCTGTGTAGTTTGTTCGGGAGACAACTGCCATGAGAACAGAATGGGTGGCCTCCCTCCAGAGTGAAGCAAGCAGACCTCCTTCCAGTCTTTTAAAACCTAAACCATATTCTTTCCTAACAAACACAACACAATCCCTGTCATTCCTATCCCCTGGCTCCCCCTTCCCCCTTTCCATGACTTCATCTGTCCTCTGCTAGCAGGAGGCCATGTATTGATTTTCAATGATGCTCTGCTGACTTTTGTTGTTGACTGAAATACTGTTTGTTAACTTTCTTTACACTCCCCTCTTCATTTCCCCTTGGACAACGGCTCCATTTCCTATGAGATTACAGGCCAGTTCTTCTCTCCAGGGCCTTCTTATTGTGGCTCTCCTGGGGACTTTGTACTCCAGGGTTGGGGAGGGAGGGGCCCTCTCATCTTGGGCTGGATGTCCTTCCGTTCTCTCTGTGTTGTTTTCTGCCATTTCTTCTCCTGTGTGGCACTGACAAGCCTCTCTCAGTGGGAGCAGCTTCTGCTCCCTGCCCCTGCCTTTCCTGACTCTCCTTATCAAAGCTGCACCATCCTCTGTATTGTATTTTCTGTTCTGTGAACAAGGAAATCCTACTTCTTTATTTTGCTTTTCATGTCCTTACTCCCTTTCCTTTTTGCATATGAGTGGGCACAATATGTGCTTGCATATGTAGATGGAGGCCAAAGACTACTACAGGCTCAACCAATCCCCATCTTATTTACTGAGGCAGGGTCCCTCACTTGAATCCAGAGCTCACAAACTCATAGTAAAGCCACCTAAGCTGGGAAGCTATCTCTCAGGCTGGCTGCCACTCCTGCCTGACATATGGATGGGTGCTGGAGAATCTAACTTTCATTCCTCACAATTGCTGTGGAAGCACTTTATGCTTTACTACTGAACCATGTGCCAGTCCTTCATCTTCTGTCAATGTCTAAACATCTGGCCCTTCTATAGCTGTATTCACTAGGGTGAAAGTGGCCAGCATAACTGTCCCATCTCTTCTCACTCTCCAGGGGTTTACCTGGCCAGTCAGTATCTATCTTCCTTTCCAGATATGCTTATGCTTATGAACTTTTACAGATATGACTTCTCTTATTACCAGAGGCATACTCCACTTCATTCTGCATTCTTATTTGCCCTTGAGACATCTTTGTCAGCTAGGTATGCTCTGATGCTTTTAAAATTTATTTATTTATTATTTCTGCATAATGCCTGTATGTGGGTACTTGTGCCATGATATCTGAGTGAACAGAAAACAAATAGGCTAAGTCAAATCTCACCTTCCATTATCCAACTAAGGATAAAACTTGGTCACCAGGCTTGTATCATCATCCATTTTGCTATCTTATTGGCCTTTGAATTTATTCTTGAGCCCAGCTATGTAAGTTTTATCTCTTTTCCTTGGAAGGCAGTATCTTCAATAATTCTTTAAATAAATGCTCACCTTCAGGGCTGAGGAGGTCACTACTGGATTAGATTACTTAATATGTAATCAATCGGACCTGAGTTCAAATCCCCAGTACTCATATAACATGCCTGTAACATACATATGTCTGTAACTCCAGCACTGTAGGATTTATAAACAGGAGCATTACTGGGGTCTACTTAGCTACCAGCTTAGTACCTTGTTAAATGAAAGACCCTATGTCAGGGGTTTAAGGTGGAGTTAGAGAGCATCGTTGCTGACATCCTTTGGACTTTGCAGGTATACCTGAATATGTATATCCAGTACCTAAATACTTACATAATTTACATACATATATGCACACAAAACCCTCAGTGTTACCCAAAATCTTCTATTTTAGACATTAGTCCATTGGAATTCCAAATACGCAGAGCACATGTAAGAATTAATAAACAATCAAGACAACACATAATTCTTGTCCTGGCCAGTTTTTATGTCATGTTGACACACATCATCAGAGAAGAGAAACCCTCAGTTGAAAATGCCTCTATATGGTCAGGCTGTAAGCAAACCTATAGGGCATTTTTGCAATTAGTGATTGATAATTAGTGATTGATTAGTGATAGGAAAGCCCATCTCTTTGTGGGCTGTGCCACCCTGTGGATGGTGGCCCTGGTACTCTAAGTAAGGCTGAATAAGCTATGAGGAGCAAGCCAGCAAGCAGCAATCAACCATGGTCTCTGCATCAGCTCCTGCCTCCAGGCTCCTGGCCTGTTTGAGTTCCTGACTTACTCTTTCAGTGATGAACCGATGGTGAACGCAAGGTAAGTTTTACAACTTATATGGAGGGAAAATGTCTTGAAATGTTTAGTTACTCTTCTGAAATCAGTGAGAGGCAATCATACATAAAATTGGTGGTCGTCTCAAAACCATCCCTAAATATGTATCCCTAAGTCTGTGCAAGGAAACTTTCAGCTTTAGGGCTCTCGGCCAGTGTTCATGTGTTATTTTCTCTATCAGACAAAAATATAGTACAAAAGTCAGCCTGCTATGACCCATAGCCAAACATGGCCCTCATCTATTTTCATGAATCAATATTTATCTAAACAAAACATTCTAGTTTATTTATGCCTTTCTTATAACTACTTCTGTCATGACTATTGTGAATAAACTGTGAAGAAAACAACTATAGAGGTAGTGCATAAACAAACTAGCCTGTCTGACTCTTTTGTAGGGGTTTGACATTTTTCTCCAAATACTCTCAGGAAAATCATTCTGATTTATCAGTAGAGCTGAAGATCCAAATACCCTTACTATCTGAGGTTTCAGTTATAAAGTATCACATCTCACAGTGGAAAGATGGCTCAGCACTTAGCAGTATTTGCTGGTCTTGCAGAGGATCTCAGTTTGGTTGTAAGCACTCACCTCAGGTGGCTCATAATACCTGTCACTCAAGCTCAAGCGTTATTCTTCAGGATGTATCTACTCTGTAATCAACACCACAGAAAGATTTTTTTTCCATCTCCGGAAATTCAAACACTGCCTAGATATCCCCAGATGGAACTGGTTTGCATCAGCTCTACTTTTTCAGGACCTGAAAGAATGGATAGTTGAATAGTGCCATTATTCAGTCAAGAATGAAGGTCTGCACGTGTTTACAACTGGTTCCTTAAAAATCCCTGAACCAAGAGAGTTACTGCTCATGCTTCCCTGAAGACCTATTATTGACAATAGGAGAGAAATGTCTACCCTCAAAGTTTAGTCATGACCTTCTCACTTCCTCCATGAAACACTGGGGTAGGAATAACTGAGCCTAGCTTTCATTGGAGAAGTGAGCTTTCTATATCAAGAATAAAAAAGAAACTAAAAGTTTACAAAACTATCTCAAGCGAATCATTTTTGAAACAAATTTAGAATTTCATACAAGTATACAATATATCTTGCTTGTGTCTCCTCTAACCACCTTATTTGTCACAGACACACCCACAACTCTCTCCCAATTTCATGTACTCTTTTTTTTATCCCACTGAGTCCAACTAGTGATGATTTTATATGCATAAATACAGGGCCTATCCAATGAAGTTCAGAACAACCTATCAGGAGCCACATCCCTAAAGGAAACTGTCCCATGTCTAATGATCATTATCCACCAGTAAGTCCTCAGCTAGGAGTGAGGTAGCTTTCCTGGCCAGTTGACTTATTAAAAATGACTTGTTCACCCATAATTTTATCTTCTGCGATTCTATTTTTTTTCTCCTCAAAGTCTGGATTTTTTTTTCATGTTCAGCTATCATTAACCCAACAGAGCCGCAGCTGCCATTCCAAGACCTCTGTTTAATGAGAAAATAAACTAAAAGCATTTGGGGAAAGTGTTTGAAATGGAATCTCATTAATTCATTGTTTCAGAAAGCAGTCAGCATTAACAACCACTTCATTCCTTCAAACAGCAAGACTCTATGCAATCTAATTTTATTTCCCCCCTTTTTCTAGGAAGGGCCTGGACTAATGTCACATTTTGCCTTGTCTTGATGACTTAGGTGCAAAATTTCCCGAGACTATGGGAATTTATACTCTTTTATCTTTAATGTACTGAGGAAAGATTTAATATTTTTTAGCTGGAAAGTGGTTGACAACCTAGTAAGCAGAATAGCTCATCCTCTGGGATCCTTCCATTCATTTAATTCTTGATGACCTTCAGATCATCTAAGACCTATAGACAAGTATACATTTTTAGACATTGCCTTATATTCTTGGTTTGAACTTTCTGTCCCCTGAACCACCTAACCTATCATATCTATCCTAAAATACCATATCTTAATTCCAATTACCCCAAAGGAAAGATTTGTTCCAAAATTTATTTTTGCACTGGATAATATCCATTGCAGAAATGCACATAAGATTGGGTGTTTAATCCTAAATGACTACATGTGTGTGCTTATATGCGTGTGCGCGTGCGCACACACACACACATACACACACACACACACACACACACACACACACACACACACACACACACCTCATTAACTGCACTATGACCAAGGCTGAGGATGAGGATCCAGAGGGAACATGAGAGCCATACTCTGTGGAGGAGACATGTGAAATGCTGGCTTCTGGACAGACACAGATATGGCAACCATGAACTCAAAGTAGTGGCTGTCATTACCTATACAAGATCAGGCCAGTAATCTTGGCAACATGGAGTAGACGCTTCCAGTTTCCATCCCTTACTAGTGAGCTACATGAAGTGGGTCATTATGAGGAATTTGGGGAAAATCATTCTTTTTATGAAGATGTGGCTACTCCTAAGATCCCTATGCTCTGGAGCCTGGCTTCATACAAATGGACACAGGAACAGCACTAATTGCATAGAAGGGATTTTCAAGAACAAAAGGGCATAAAGTGGGAGGAGTTTATTAAAAGGGATGTATTGGAACAGAAGAGTTGATGTATATATGACTGTATATCATTGTTCATGTGCATCAGATTCTCAAAAATGAACAAAAAGAAAAATTTAAAAACAGAGGCATTCTTTTGGGTTGATAATTAATACTATTGAGCTGGGCAGTGGTGACACACACCTTTAGTTCCAACACTCAGGACATAGAAGCAGACAGAGTTCTCTTGAATTTGAGGTAAGCATGGTCTACATAGTGAGTTCTAAGACAGCCAAACTCACCAGGAAAACACTATCTTCAAAAGAAACACACACACACACACACACACACACACACACACACACACACAGGAAGAGAGAGAGAAAGGGAGAGAGAGAGACACAGAGACAGAGAGAAACAGAGACAGACAGACAGAGACAGACAAAGAGAGAGAAGACTGAACCATTGGTCACAAGAACTCACATTTGTACATTTGTAAAAGGACATTTTTCTATCCATAGTTGATCATGCAAGCCCAATTTCATGAGTCACTAGCTGATAACCTTCCACAATAAAGGCGACACTTTTTTTCATTCACATTCTGGCTTTTGTCAGGGTACCCCATGAGCTGATCTCATTCTCTCTCTCTCTCTCTCTCTCTCTCTCTCTCTCTCTCTCTCTCTCTCTCTAACACACCAAGGTTGGAAAGTTCTCTTACAACTCACATAATATCTTCTTTATTTCCTCTGACTAACCACTCATTTCTTTCAAATGCTTGAACCCATGGCTTTCCTAGAGCTGCTGTTACTTGCCTGGGTTCAGAACCACCACTAGCTTCTGGCAGCACCCCTGTAATTCTAAATTGGAGCAATAGTGTTGTCCCTCAGATTATGACTTCCTCTGGAACTCCAGATTTAATCTGCTCTTCTGGAGAGAAGAATAAATAGAATTAACATTCAAGTGTTTACTGTGAGATAGGACTGTACCTCAGGAAAGCTGCACATCAGAACTCAATTAAACTTTGTAAGATCTACTACATGAGTTACTCAGAAGTCACACGTTGTCATAAGAGGTAACTGGGGCACAGAATATGAGTAATTAACTTATCTATATTCACATGGCCCTTGAGTTACTAAACATGGATTCCAAACCATGCTTATTAATCTTGGTCATACATTGCCAGATTCAAAATATTTGAGCTCTATTCTATATGGTTTTGGGGAAGTAAGGTTTTAGATTATAGTTCTGAAAAAAATAGATGTACACTTTTTTCTGTAGAGAAGGAGCCTTGTTTACTTGACTGATTCTTTCCATCCTTTGTTTTTTTTTGTTTTTTTTTTTTTTTTGGTTCTTTTTTTCGGAGCTGGGGACCGAACCCAGGGCCTCGTGCTTCCTAGGTAAGCGCTCTACCACTGAGCTAAATCCCCAGCCCCCTTTCCATCCTTTGTATTACACCATGACAAACAGAATGAAGGTGAGATCGTTGTATTATTTAATTTTTTTTAGTTTTATATTTATGATGTATGGTGAGCATGCTTGCACACGGAGGCCAGAGGTCGACATCATATGGCTTTCTATATTGCTCTCTAGTTTATTTATTGGGGCAGGGCATCTTACCTAACCTGAGTACTCACCAATTTAGCTAGTCTAGAAACCCAATTTGTTCCAAAGGTCTTTTGACTCTTCTTCCTGAGTCCTGGAATTTCATGTGTGCTGGTACATCTGATCAGAATTTACACAGGTGCTAGGTTTCTAAACTGCAGTCTGTGTCCTTTTAGGGCTGACACTTTACCCATTGAGCCATCCCCCAACTCCCAGAAGAGAAACCACTACTTCACAGTTATTAAGTAGAAGTCTTCAAACTATATTTTAAGTGGTACTATGAGCCGAATGGAAGTGATTATTTTAATCTTTCATAGGGAGTAGTTACTTTGTTAATCCTCTCATTGAGACATTTATACTCTGTTTATTCATACTGACAAATGCCTTATGCAGAAGGGGAAGCATATGATAAACCCCCATGTCCGCCCAAATCCACACTTCTCTTTGTCTCTAGCACAGCAGAGTCTACAACACAGCAGGAATTTTGGAAAGTCAATCCATTAACCCTAGTTCATCTCTTTTCTGGCCAGATATTTTCTCCAAAACTGGCAGACCACTTGCTGAACTAATTGAGAAATGGGAAGAGAGGCCATGGAGGGAAAAATAATTTTTTCCATTAAAAAGTAAATGAGTAAGTTATGTCAACATATCAACAATGTAGTTGCATGAAAAACAACAAAAAAGGTACCCAGTGCCTGAGAATAGTGCAAAGGATACAGTTAAAATATCTGTGTTACTCCTGTATTGGCCATCATCTTGTAGAAAAGACTCAGGTAACCTGAAAACAGGAAATTATTGTCATTTGTTCTACTGTGGTGCAAAGAAGTCATGACTGATAAGAACAAAACAAAGCCTTCGGAAAGACCAGAATCCTAACAAGTTATGAAGTTTCACATTATTATTATTATTTATTTGTTTACTAACCTTTGGATGGGGGTGGTGAACATGTACATGTCATAGAATATAGAGGTCAGGGACATTTTATGAATGTCTCTTCTCTTCTTCCACCACGTGAATCCCAGAAGTGACTTTAGGTCTTCGGGATTGGTGACAGATACCTTTAAGCATTAAATCATCTCACTAACCTCAAGTTCCCACATTTTAAAATTTTTTGTAAATATTTATTTAAGTATGTGTTCATGTGTATGCACATGTGCCTGTGTCTGTATGCACATGTATATGTACATGCATGTAAGTGTCTCCACTAGAAGCAAGAGTCACAGTCATATGAACCACCCAGTATGGATACTGGGATTTTAACTTCAGTTCTTGGCAACAACAGTACAGAAAACACTTAAACACTGAACCATCACATGCCCAGTCCAAGTCCTCAAGTTTAACAAGTAAACTTTAGTTTATAAAGCATTTTCAGATGCAGTACCTCACCGAAGCTCTCTAAAACATCTTGCAATTGAGGAAAAATATAAATTACAGGTTTTCCTGATTTACATGGAATGCCAGATATAGAAATGTTACATAGAAAGATGAACTGAATGTTAGTATATAGCCTGCACTATGAAGTTTCTAATATGTATTGAGAGGCTGTGACATGTCCTACCTTCCATATATATGTCACACTCATACCATGTCCTGTGAGCCACGTTATGCAAGTGACTGAGGTTCCAACAGGTGTTGTCCATTACAAATATATCAATCAGATAGTGGAAGAACCAGGATGGGAACTTGGGAACTTCAGTTTTCCTGACTACATAATTGGCCACATTACCACAACAGCTTGACTTACAATTCAATATGTTTTTCTTTCAAGAAATAAAATTTCAGCTTAGGATACATTGTCTCAAGTGTGTGTCCCTTTGTCATTGAAATATTTCTAAATAAAAAGAATCAAACAAAATTTTGTCATAATTCTAGAGGAAAGCATAGTCTTAAGAGGATTCAATAAAAGGAGACAGTATACCTCCAAGGACACAAATATATGGCTTATCTCTCTCAGAAGTATCTTTGGCGAGGAGAGTGGCTATGTTGAATGATGAAGAGCATCAGGAAGATGGAGGCAGAGTCGGCCACATAAAGTATCTGGATAATGACCGAATTTGATATAATTTTCCACGATACAAAAAGCAACACAAATATGTTATTAGAGTAGAGAAAATTCTCAAAGAAATGAGGAATCAAAAGCATTAAATTTTTTTTCTGCATAAAGAAATACAAAAAGGCAGACAAAACTGAGACGAAGTAAGCTCAGAATTTAAAGATCCCCTATGGGATCAGCATGAAAAAGGTGCCATGTCACAGACAGTTTACACTCTGCACATGAAGAGTCTATTAAGCCTTATAATCAGTACAACATATTGCAAAGATTCATTAAATATTTAATACTACTTTTTGTGAGGATTTGCTAAAGAGGTTCTTAATTACTCCCTAGCTGGAATAGGCCTTTAAAACCAATCAAACCCTACGTTTTAAAATCTTCCATTCAACTGTTGACCAAATTATAAAGGATATTTCTCTCCTTAAACCTTTCACTTCACTACATGCAGTACAATACAATGCTGCAATTTTGAAAATTGGGGCTATTTTAGAAATCATTAGCATCCCACTAAAACTGTCCTCATCGCTTGGATGTATGAGTGTAGATTTAAAACACATAGTTTATGTTAAATGACTGGCAAAATGTAGCCACATAACTGTGTATAATAATCTTCTGGCTATTTCTTATACTTTAATAATATGAGCTTTATTTCTTAATAGCATCAGTGTATCCTGCAGGTCAATTGATAGGGATTGTTTTCTTTTATTTGTTATTATAGGTGATGTGTGTGTGTGTGTGTGTGTGTGTGTGTGTGTGTGTGTGTGTGTGTGCGTGCACATGTGGCACACACATGCCATGATGTATGTGATAATGGCCAGAGGACAATTTGAAGGAGTCAGTTTCTTCTCCCACACAAGGTTCTAGGAGTTGAATCAAGTCATGAGGTTTACACTGCTAGTTTTTTACCTATTGAGACATCTCAATGATCCTAGTTAAAGTGCCTTAAATCCATGCAGCACAACCACTTTCCAAAATTAATGATTTCTTCAATAGGGTAGGGTAGTGTAACTCAGATCACTTTCATGTGAATGAGTAGGGACATTGATGACAATTTGTCTTTGATGGATATAGACTAGAAGTCCAATAATTTTTCATTGAAATATAAAAGGTAGCATGAGAAGCCAGAGAAGTTCATCAAACAAAGTCTAAACTCCAGTGTCTGCTTTTTGCAAGCTGATCCACTGAAATATTTTATTAAGAGAAGGTGAGGTGTTTAGTCTCTATCAGAAATAATTAAAGTGGGGAGAGCTAAACCTTCAGAGAGGCAGGCACGCCTGGGAAACCGGAAGAGACTGACTCTGAACACATCTCGGACGCCAGAGGAAAACACCAAACGCCATCTGGAACCCTGGTGCACTGAAGCTCCCGGAAATGGCGGCGCAGATCTTCCTGGTTGCTGCCGCAACAGAGAGCTTGTGGGCAGCAACCCGCGAGCAAACTTGAGCCTCGGGACCACAGGTAAGACCAACTTTTCTGCTGCAAGTGACCTGCCTGGTGAACTCAAGACACAGGCCCACAGGAACAGCTGAAGACCTGTAGATAGGAAAAACTACACGCCCGAAAGCAGAACAATCTGTCCCCATAACTGGCTGAAAGAAAACAGGAAAACAGGTCTACAGCACTCCTGATACACAGGCTTATAGGACAGTCTAGCCACTGTCAGAAATAGCAGAACAAAGTAACACTAGAGATAATCTGATGGCGAGAGGCAAGCGCAGGAACCCAAGCAACAGAAACCAAGACTACATGGCACCATCGGAGCCCAATTCTCCCATCAAAACGAACATGGAATATCCAAACACACCAGAAAAGCAAGATCTAGTTCCAAAATCATTTTTGATCATGTTGCTGGAGGACTTCAAGAAAGACGTGAAGAACTCCCTGAGAGAACAAGTAGAAGCCTACAGAGAGGAATCGCAAAAATGCCTGAAAGAATCGCAAAAATCCCTGAAAGAATTCCAGGAAAACATAAATAAACAAGTAGAATCCCATAGAGAGGAGACACAAAAATCCCTGAAAGAATTCCAGGAAAACATAAATAAACAAGTAGAAGCCCATAGAGAGGAGACACAAAAATCCCTGAAAGAATTCCAGGAAAACACAATCAAACAGTTGAAGGAATTAAAAATGGAAATAGAAGCAATCAAGAAAGAACACATGGAAACAACCCTGGACATAGAAAACCAAAAGAAGAGACAAGGAGCTGTAGATACAAGCTTCACCAACAGAATACAAGAGATGGAAGAGAGAATCTCAGGAGCAGAAGATTCCATAGAAATCATTGACTCAACTGTCAAAGATAATGTAAAGCGGAAAAAGCTACTGGTCCAAAACATACAGGAAATCCAGGACTCAATGAGAAGATCAAACCTAAGGATAATAGGTATAGAAGAGAGTGAAGACTCCCAGCTCAAAGGACCAGAAAATATCTTCAACAAAATCATAGAAGAAAACTTCCCTAACCTAAAAAAAGAGATACCCATAGACATACAAGAAGCCTACAGAACTCCAAATAGATTGGACCAGAAAAGAAACACCTCCGTCACATAATTGTCAAAACATCAAACGCACAAAATAAAGAAAGAATATTAAAAGCAGTAAGGGAAAAAGGTCAAGTAACATATAAAGGGAGACCTATCAGAATCACACCAGACTTCTCGCCAGAAACTATGAAGGCCAGAAGATCCTGGACTGATGTCATACAGACCCTAAGAGAACACAAATGCCAGCCCAGGTTACTGTATCCTGCAAAACTCTCAATTAATATAGATGGAGAAACCAAGATATTCCATGACAAAACCAAATTTACACAATATCTTTCTACAAATCCAGCACTTCAAAGGATAATAAATGGTAAAGCCCAACATAAGGAGGCAAGCTATACCCTAGAAGAAGCAAGAAACTAACCGTCGTGGAAACAAAACAAAGAGAAGAAAAGCACACAAACATAACCTCACATCCAAATACGAATATAACGGGAAGCAATAATCACTATTCCTTAATATCTCTCAACATCAATGGACTCAACGCCCCAATAAAAAGACATAGATTAACAAACTGGATACACAAAGAGGACCCTGCATTCTGCTGCCTACAGGAAACACACGTCAGAGACAAAGACAGACACTACCTCAGAGTGAAAGGCTGGAAAACAACTTTCCAAGCAAATGATCGGAAGATCAAGCTGGAGTAGCCATTCTAATATCAAATAAAATCAATTTTTAACTAAAAGTCATCAAAAAAGATAAGGAAGGACACTTCATATTCATCAAAGGAAAAATCCACCAAGATGAACTCTCAATCCTAAATATCTATGCCCCAAATACAAGGGCAGCTACATATGTAAAAGAAACCTTACTAAAGCTCAAAACACACATTGCACCTCACACAATAATAGTGGGAGATTTCAACACCCCACTCTCATCAATGGACAGATCATGGAAACAGAAATTAAACAGATATGTAGACAGACTAAGAGAAGTCATGAGCCAAATGGACTTAACAGATATTTATAGAACATTCTATCCTAAAGCAAAAGGATATACCTTCTTCTCAGCTCCTCATGGTACTTTCTCCAAAATTGACCATATAATTGGTCAAAAAACGGGCCTCAACAGGTACAGAAAGATAGAAATAATCCCATGCGTGCTATCGGACCACCACGGCCTAAAACTGGTCTTCAATAACAATAAGGGAAGAATGCCCACATATACGTGGAAATTGAACAATGCTCTACTCAATGATAACCTGGTCAAGGAAGAAATAAAGAAAGAAATTAAAAACTTTTTAAAATTTAATGAAAATGACGGTACAACATACCCAAACTTATGGGACACAATGAAAGCTGTGCTAAGAGGAATACTCATAGCGCTGAGTGCCTGCAGAAAGAAACAGGAAAGAGCATATGTCAGCAGCTTGACAGCACACCTAAAAGCTCTAGAACAAAAAGAAGCAAATACACCCAGGAGGAGTAGAAGGCAGGAAATAATCAAACTCAGAGCTGAAATGATCCAAGTAGAAACAAAAGGACCATAGAAAGAATCAACAGAACCAAAAGTTGGTTCTTTGAGAAAATCAACATAGTAGATAAACCCTTAGCCAGACTAAGGAGAGGACACAGTGTGTCCAAATTAACAAAATCAGAAATGAAAAGGGAGACATAACTACAGATTCAGAGGAAATTCAAAAAATCATCAGATCTTACTATAAAAACCTATATTCAACAAAACTTGAAAATCTGCAGGAAATGGACAATATCCTAGACAGATACCAGGTACCGAAGTTAAATCAGGAACAGATAAACCAGTTAAAGAACGCCATAACTCCTAAGGAAATATAAGCAGTCATTAAAGGTCTCCCAACCAAAAAGAGCCCAGGTCCAGACAGGTTTAGTGCAGAATTCTATCAAACCTTCATAGAAGACCTCATACCAATATTATCCAAACTATTCCACAAAATTGAAACAGATGGAGCACTACCGAATTCCTTCTCTGAAGCCACAATTACTCTTATACCTAAACCACACAAAGACCCAACAAAGAAAGAGAACTTCAGACCAATTTCCCTTATGAATATCGACGGAAAAATACTCAATAAAATTCTGGCAAACCGAATCCAAGAGCACATCAAAACAATCATCCACCATGATCAAGTAGGCTTCATCCCAGGCATGCAGGGATGGTTTAATATACAGAAAACCATCAACGTGATCCATTATATAAACAAACTGAAAGAACAAAACCACATGATCATTTCATCAGATGCTGAGAAAGCATTTGACAAAATTCAACACCCCTTCATGATAAAAGTCCTGGAAAGAATAGGAATTCAAGGCCCATACCTAAACATAGTAAAAGCCATATACAGCAAACCAGTTGCTAACATTAAACTAAATGGAGAGAAACTTGAAGCAATCCCACTAAAATCAGGGACTAGATAAGGCTGCCCACTCTCTCCCTACTTATTCAATATAGTTCTTGAAGTTCTAGCCAGAGTAATCAGACAACAAAAGGAGGTCAAGGGGATACAGATCGGAAAAAAAGAAGTCAAAATATCACTATTTGCAGATGATATGATAGTATATTTAAGTGATCCCAAAAGTTCCACCAGAGAACTACTAAAGCTGATAAACAACTTCAGCAAAGTGGCTGGGTATAAAATTAACTCAAATAAATCAGTTGCCTTCCTCTATACAAAAGAGAAACAAGCCGAGAAAGAAATTAGGGAAACGACACCCTTCATAATAGACCCAAATAATATAAAGTACCTCGGTGTGACTTTAACCAAGCAAGTAAAAGATCTGTACAATAAGAACTTCAAGACACTGAGGAAAGAAATTGAAGAAGACCTCAGAAGATGGAAAGATCTCCCATGCTCATGGATTGGCAGGATTAATATAGTAAAAATGGCCATTTTACCCAAAGCAATCTACAGATTCAATGCAATCCCCATCAAAATACCAATCCAATTCTTCAAAGAGTTAGACAGAACAATTTGCAAATTCATCTGGAATAACAAAAAACCCAGGATAGCTAAAGCTATCCTCAACAATAAAAGGACTACAGGGGGAATCACTATCCCTGAACTCAAGCAGTATTACAGAGCAATAGTGATAAAAACTGCATGGTATTGGTACAGAGACAGACAGATAGACCAATGGAATAGAATTGAAGACCCAGAAATGAACCCACACACCTATGGTCACTTGATTTTTGACAAAGGAGCCAAAACCATCCAATGGAAAAAAGATAGCATTTTCAGCAAATGGTGCTGGTTCAACTGGAGGGCAACATGTAGAAGAATGCAGATTGATCCATGCTTATCACCCTGTACAAAGCTTAAGTCCAAGTGGATCAAGGACCTCCACATCAAACCAGACACACTCAAACTAATAGAAGAAAAACTAGGGAAGCATCTGGAACACATGGGCACTGGAAAAAATTTCCTGAACAAAACACCAATGGCTTATGCTCTAAGATCAAGAATCGACAAATGGGATCTCATAAAACTGCAAAGCTTCTGTAAGGCAAAGGACACGGTGGTTAGGACAAAACGGCAACCAACAGATTGGGAAAAGATCTTTACCAATCCTACAACAGATAGAGGCCTTATATCCAAAATATACAAAGAACTCAAGAAGTTAGACCGCAGGGAGACAAATAACCCTATTAAAAAATGGGGTTCAGAGCTAAACAAAGAATTCACAGCTGAGGAATGCCGAATGGCTGAGAAACACCTAAAGAAATGTTCAACATCTTTAGTCATAAGGGAAATGCAAATCAAAACAACCCTGAGATTTCACCTCACACCAGTGAGAATGGCTAAGATCAAAAACTCAGGTGACAGCAGATGCTGGCGAGGATGTGGAGAAAGAGGAACACTCCTCCATTGTTGGTGGGATTGCAGACTGGTAAAACCATTCTGGAAATCAGTCTGGAGGTTCCTCAGAAAATTGGACATTGAACTGCCTGAGGATCCAGCTATACCTCTCTTGGGCATATACCCTAAAGATGCCCCAACATATAAAAAAGACACGTGTTCCACTATGTTCATCGCAGCCTTATTTATAATAGCCAGAAGCTGGAAAGAACCCAGATGCCCTTCAACAGAGGAATGGATACAGAAAATATGGTACATCTACACAATGGAATATTACTCAGCTATCAAAAACAAGGAGTTTATGAAATTCGTAGGCAAATGGTTGGAACTGGAAAATATCATCCTGAGTGAGCTAACCCAATCACAGAAAGACATACATGGTATGCACTCACTGATATGTGGCTATTAGCCCAAATGCTTGAATTACCCTAGATCCCTAGAACAAACGAAACTCAAGACAGATGATCAAAATGTGAATGCTTCACTCCTTCTTTAAATGAGGAAAAAGAATACCCTTGGCAGGGAAGGGAGAGGCAAAGATTAAAACAGAGACTGAAGGAACACCCATTCAGAGCCTGCCCCACATGTGGCCCATACATATACAGCCACCCAATTAGACAAGATGGATGAAGCAAAGAAGTGCAGACCGACAGGAGCCGGATGTAGATCGCTCCTGAGAGACACAGCCAGAATACAGCAAATACAGAGGCGAATGCCATCAACAAACCACTGAACTGAGAATAGGACCCCAGTTGAAGGAATCAGAGAAAGAACTGGAAGAGCTTGAAGGGGCTCGAGACCCCATATGTACAACAATGCCAAGCAACCAGAGCTTCCAGGGACTAAGCCACTACCTAAAGACTATACATGGACTGACCCTGGACTCTGACCTCATAGGTAGCAATGAATATCCTAGTAAGAGCACCAGTGGAAGGGGAAGCCCTGGTTCCTGCTAAGACTGAACCCCCAGTGAACTAGACTGGTGGGGGGAGGGCGGCAATGGGGGGAGGTTTGGGAGGGGAACACCCATAAGGAAGGGGAGGGGGGAGGGGGATGTTTGCCCGGAAACCGGTAAAGGGAATTACACTCAAAATGTATATAAGAAATACTCAAGGTAATAAAAAAAAAGAAATACTTAAAGTTTAAAATAAACCAAAAACAACCTGCTTAAAATTAAATATTCACACCAGAGTATTATGAATTCTATGAAAAAATCGAACTTTAATAAAACTCAAGTAATTTTTAAATCTTATCAGATTTATCAACTCCCTTTTCAGTTAAAAAGGGGCACAACCGATTTACAAGGTTGACACCATTGCTTCTCCATCTCACAGATGGGCATAATCTCCTCCATGCCCAGTTTAGCTTAGCAAAGCAATAGTTAAGGAGAAACAGGACACATCTCGTAACAGAATCATAGGCTCACAGTCTGAATAACTTTTTAGTATTTCTCATCCAATAAAATCATGCAGTATGCGTCATATCTCTCAGTGGACACACACTGAAAGATGTTTTTCATAACATGGAAAAAGGGTTACTTGTGAGATCTGATGAATAGAGACTGTGTAATGGGAACACAGACACACACACACACACACACACACACACACACACACAAAATACCTTACAAAGCTTGCTATAAAGGGGAATAAATAAATATGTAAAAACTCTGAGTGTGTGGTCTGGAAAGATGACTCAGCAAGGAAGAGCACTCACTGTTCTTGCACAGGATGTTTCAGTTCTCAGCATCCACATCTTTCAGCTTGGAACTTTCTAGAAGGTTAAAAAAAATGAAGGTTGTGCATTCTCGCTGTTCGTTGAATTTGTGTGCAAACATGCACTTAGGCCAGACATTGATAGTTCAGTGAAGCAGATGACTTCCAAAATGCTTCCAGCTTTTTTTTAATTGGATATTTTTTATTTACATTTCAAATATTAGTTCCTTTTCCAATTTCCCCTCCATAAACCCCCTATCCCATCTTCTATGAGGGTGTTTCACCTCCCCAGCCACCCCCTTTCTTGCCTCCCTGCCCTGACATTCCCTTATACTGAGGGGTCCAGCCTTGGTAGGATCAAGGACTTCTCTTCCCATTGGTGCCCAACAAGGCCATCCTCTGCTACATACGCAGCTGGTGCCATGAATCTGTGCACGTGTAGTCTTTGGGTAGTGGTTTAGTCCATGGCAGCTCTGGTTGATTGGTATTGTTCTTATGGAGATGACAGCCCCTTCAGCTCCTTCAACCCTTTCTCTAATTCCTCCAGCAGGGACTCCAGTCTCAGTTCAGTGGTTCGCTGCTAGCATTCGCCTTTGTATTTGTCATGCTCTGGTTGAGCCTCTCAGGAGAGAGCTATATCAGGCTCCTGTCAGAATGCATTTCTTGGCTTCATTAATATTGTCTAGTTTTGGTGACTGTATATATATATATATATGCTGGATACCCAGGTGGGGCAGGCTCTGAATGGCCATGCCTTTAGTCTCTGCTCCAAACTTTGTCTCCATATCCCGTCTTATGAGTGTTTTTGTTTCCCCTTTTAAGGAGGACTGAAGCATCCACTCTTTGATTGGCTCACTTTTTGAGCTTCCTGTGGTCTGTGGATTGTATCTTGGGTAATTGGAGGTTTTAGGCTAATAACCACTTATCAGTGAGTACATACATACCAGGTGTGGGTTTTTTTTTTTGTGTGTGTGATTGCGTTTCCTTACTCCAGATGATATTTTCTAGTTCCATTCATTTGCCTTTAAATTTCATGATGTCATTGCTTTTGATAGCTGAGTAGTACTCCATTGTATCGATGTACTACATTTTCTGTATCCATTCCTCTGTTAAAGACATATGGGTTCTTTCCAGCTTCTAGCTATTATAAATAAGGCTGCTATGAACATAGTGGAGCATGTGTCTTTGTTGTATGTTGGAGCATCATTTGGGTATATGCCCAGGAGTGGTGTAGCTGGGTCCTAAAATAGTGCAATGTCCAATTTTCTGAGGAACCTCCAGACTGATTTCCAGAGTGGTTGTAAGAGCTTGCATTTCCACCAAAAATGGAAGAGTGTTCCTCTTTCTCCATATCCTACTCAGCATCTGTCATTATGTGAGTATATGATCTTAGCCATTCTGACTGGTGCAAAGTGGAATCTCAGGGTTGTTTTGATTTGCATTCCCCTGAAAACAAAGGATTCTGAACATTTCCTTAGGTCCTTATCAGACATTTGATATTCCTCAGCTGAGCATTCTTTGTTTAGTTTTGTACCCCATTTTCAATAGGCTTATTTGGCTCTCTGGTGTCTAACTTCTTGAGTTCTTTTTATATATTGGATATTAGTCCTTTATCTAATGTAGGATTCTAAAGATCTTTTTCCCAATCTGTTGTTTGCCATTTTGTCCTAATGACAGTGTCCTTTGCCTTACCAAAGCTTTGCAGTTTTATGAGATCCCATTTGTCTATTCTTGATCTTAGAGGATAAGCCATTGGTGTTTTATTCAGGAAATTTCCCCAGTTCCCATGTGATCGAGACTTTTCCCCAATTATTCTTCTCTTAGCATGATGTATCTGGTTTATATGGAGGTCCTTGATCCACTTAACCTTTGTACAGGGATATAAGAGTGGATCGATCTGCATTCTTCTACATGCTAACTTCAGTTGAACCAGCACCATATTTTAAAATACTATCTTTATCCACTGAATGGTTTTAGCTCCTTTGTCTAAGATCAAGTGACCATAGGCATGTGGATTCATTTCTGGGTTTTCAATTCTATTCCACTGATCTACCTGCCTGTCTCTGTACCAGTACCATACAGTTTTTATCACTATTGCTCTGTAATACTGCTTCAGGTCAGGGATAGTGATTTTCACAGAAGGTCTTTAATTGTTGAGGATAGTTTCCACTATCCTGTTTTTATTTTATCTTATTTCATTTCAAATGAATTTGCAAATTGCTCTTTCTAACTCTATGAAGAATCGAGTTGGAATTTTGATGGGGATTTCATTGAATCTATAGCTCGCTTTTGGTAAAATGGCCATTATTACTATATTAATCCTGCCAATTCATGAGCATGGGAGATCTTTCAATCTTCTGAGATCTTCTTCAATTTCTTTCTTCAGAGGCTTGAAGTTCTTATCATACAGCTCTTTCACTTGCTTGGTTAGAATTACACTGAAGTATTTTATATTCTTTGCCACTATTGTAAAGTGTCATTTCCCTAATTTCATTCTCAGCCTGTTTATCCTTTGAATATAGGAAGGCTACTGATTTGAGTTAATTTTATACTCAGCCACTTTGCTGAAGTTGTTTATCAGGCTTAGTAGTTCTCTGGTGGAACTTTTGGGATCACTTAGGTATGCTATCATATCCTCTGCAAATAGTGATGTTTTGACTTCTTCCTCACAATCAGGAAATGGAGACAACAAATCTTGTTGGAATCCTCTCAGGCACTTGCATCTGGCACAAAAATGCAGGAAGCTCTCAGCCTCTTGGATTGGCCCTCAAAATAGAGAGAATATGTTTTGAATCTGCTTATTTCTTGACCCTCAAAAATCACCATTATTAACCTTGCATCATTGCCTTACATACAGACAAGAAGAGATTTTCAATAAGTACATAGACTCATTCTAGGAAATGTCAACTTTCCCAGCTGGAGAAAAGGGACTGCTGTTAAGAGCACCTCCTGTTCATTATGGATCCTGCACTTTTGCCAGACATGGAACTCTAGCTCCAAGGGTATGAGACCCTCTATTAGCCTCTTTGGGCATATGCACACACACACACACACACACACACACACACACACACACACACACCACAAAATAAAAAAATAATTAAAAATGTCATCTTTCTATTACATGATTGTGCTGCAATGAAAATATGAATTACAACCATCCATATACCTCCCCCACACTCATATACACAGTGGCCCTGATACTATGAGAAGTGCTGCATTTATCTATTCTGTTATAATTCTGACTATTGCTGTTGTGTCTGTAACTACTGCACATTGATTAACGCTTATGGACTAGATCCTTAACATACACTGTTTCCATTCTGTGTCTGAATGCAAGACTTGAGATGAGGACTATTATCCTCATTCTGAAAAGGAGAAAAATGATACTTCAAACCATTGGACATTATCAGAGAAGTTTCTTTTTTGCAGTGAATAGAGGTCAATGCAGAGATTCATGATGGAATATAGTGCCAAGTACAAGTGACTGAACAATCAGCTGTGGATGGGCAGCCATATCAACTGCACACACACACACACACACACACACACACACACACACACACACACCTCAAGGCGGCTCAGGAAACATTGAGGAAGGAGACAAGGAAAGAATGTGAGAGGTGCCAGATGGTGAGCTGTAAAATGCTTCCTCTAGATGTGGCTGTTACACTTATGGACTCACAGCAACTGCAGCTACCTTTGTAAAACCTGCATTGTAACCAAACAGCAGGGCCATTTCTATGTAAACATGCGGGAGGGGACATGGGGAGCAGCACAGCTGGAAAAGCATCTCCTACAGGAGGACCTCAAGGACTGCATGAGAGGCCAAGGATTGCTGGGGCAGTCAATAGATAAAACACAGCAGTCCAATCAGGAACTGCTGTTTGTTTAGAAGAGATTGGGACCAATATGGCCAGGCTGGGGGATATAAAGTAGCTTACAACGTTGTTCAGATGAGCTTGCTGCAGCTTTTCTCACCTGCTCCTGACGTCTGTGTGGTTGACTCTGTGCTACCTTACCTTCGACCCCCAAGGGCAGGTGGGGTCAGTTGGAGAGTATTCCAAGATACAGACAACACTGCATAATATCAAGACAGTTTAGAATGTCAACATGGAGGGTAGTGAGCTTCCAAGTCCTCATTCCTATCTCAGCAGCTCTTTGCAGCTGATGATGGCTACTAGGGGAGTGATTACTTTCTGAGTATGGCCATTGGTAGGTGGCTCATGTGCACATGAAGATGGGGATGTTCTCTGGCACGTGGGCAAACACTAAGCAGACTCAGTAGGCCATTAATGAAAGAAACAGACATTAAGTTGTGAAGGACATGTATTGGGAAGTGGGAAAGTGGAGAGGGAATGGGTGTTGGATATGATCAAGATGCATCGTATGCATGTATGATATCCTAAGAATTAAATAAGTAAATAAATAAATAAATAAAATACAATTTAAAAGACTTCTCCTGTTGAGAAACGTCAGGGCAGGGCTTAGGATCACACCTAAAATGAAGAGTGACACACCTGTTCCATTTATACTATCTTATGCCCTGTCACTGGGGCTATGAAGTTTCACAGAATTCTTTAAATGTGCCACTTAATGCAATGAGATAAAAATAATTAATGCCATTATGTAAGTGCAATAAAATGGAATTCCAAGGCAAAACATTAAGACACTAATCTCTAGGATTAGAAAAATATCTTCAGGGAAAAAAAATGGAATTGTCTTCACGCTAAGCCAAAGAGCAGATAGAACACTACTTCTGCAGTGTCATTTGTATTATGTGAGTTATTTAGTTTGTCACATATGTTCAGCGAGTACAAAAATCAGTCAAGTGTAAAGTAAAGACAGACTGTTGTATCTCATTCATTAATTTTCACAGCGGTTGGTTCTCTGCTGGCATTTAGAATTAACGTAAGGCAAAGTTCACAAAAAACAACTTAGCTTCATCTCAAATCACATATAACACTACGCATTTCTAAAAATGCCAAGTATACTAATTGAACTGCGTTAGTACAAGATAGTCACCCAGAAAAAGAGAGATGTATTAAGCACTACACTTTTCTGCTTCTTTTAAAAAGAATAGGACCTTTGTATTTAAATATGTGTGTGGTATTCTATTTAATTCCACGAGGCATAAAAAACATCAGAACAGATCTGAGGGATGACTCAGTTAAGAGTACTTGCTGCTCTTGCAGAGAACCTGTGTTTGTAGCTCCTCTGTTAGGCTGCTTTTACCCACCTGTAATGCCAGTTCACTGGATCCAGCGATCTCCTCTAGACTCTGTGCACCTTCGTACATATGGCGCGCGCGCATGTACGTGCGCGTGCGCGCGCGCACACACACACACACACACACACACACACAAATATACACACAAACACAAATACAAACATGCGCAGACACACACACACATGCATAGTAAAAATATAAACCTTTAAACGTAGCGGAGATACATAGTAAGTAAGTAAGATAATTCTTGGGTTGGTAAAACCTTCAAATTTTTAAAATGTTGTTTTGAGACAACTGTCATCAGTAAAATTTTAAAATGTGAGAAATATGTTAGCTTCAGGATCAAGTCAGGAGGTGTGAAGAGAGCCAGTGATAAAAACTGTTCATGAGGAAATGACTCTTCAGGAGACAAGCCTCCCAAAGCCCCTTATGGGTTGCCATATTCTCCTGTAAAGGAATTTATAGCCTCATATTTAGGACAAGTCAAACTAAAATGCTAGATTTTTCTAGCCAATTTAAATCCATGGACACTGGACTTGATTTCTTTATTTTGCACATGGAGATATATTCATGTGTCTGCAGGAACATGTATATGTTCGTTCCTGCATTAAGCCAGATGGCAACCTTACCTCTTTTGACTTGAATATTGACAATTAAGTGAGGCCAGCTTATTAGCAAGTCCCAGGAATCTGTCTCTAGCCCATCCCCACCAATGCTGGGAAACATGGGTATACAACAATGTCACCCCCAGTTGTTTTCATGTGGGTTCTGGGCGTGGAACTCAGGTCCTTGTGTTTGCAAGGCAATCACTTTACTGACTAAGCTGTCACTTTGGCTTAGATTTTCATATATCTGATAGTCTCCTTGTACTTACTTTTTGTCGCAGATGATGCTGTATTTTTTAATTCACAGATATCCTCAATGTGAGCCAGTTCTTACTCGTTGAAATTTAGTTTTTACATGCATGCTGTGATTTCATGAGTGCAATGGCCATATCATGTCTAGAGGCCAAAATTTCACAGCACTGCCCTTGACATAGTACCCCACCCCGGTCCTCCATCTGGCCCTCATAATGTTTCTGCCTCTCACTCATCATGCCTTTCTCTGTGACATCTACTCACAGCAGTATTGGATTTTAACCACATATTTTATGTTTTAAGTGTTTGTTTCCACTCTACCTCTAGACTTTGACCGTTCAAGTGTCCCAAAAGAGGAAGGCATTTTATACAAATGGAGGTGGAGCCAAAACTCTACCTAATACCCCAAGTCACTAGTTACTTATGTGTTGGTGGTCATATGATAGCATTCAGAAGGTCTTCCCTTTGGGTTCTGGCAGTCACATGTTAATAGTCTTTTTTTACCCATAATTTGGCTATGTAAGCTGTATTTCCAAAGGTCTTACAGAAGTAAATACCAGTAACAGTGAAACAAGTAACCAGAGCTAGACTGCTGCTAGGATCAGCATTTAAAGGCTCAGAGAGAACATCATTTTCTTTATCATGCTAATAGGGTTAGAATTGCATCTGCCCATTTTTGAATGAAGCCCATGCTCTTTTTTATCATGTGCATTGGGTGTTTGCTGTGGAGTGTGGAGACCCACCTTCTACATGTGGATTTCTATGGTAGCCAGAAGTTGCTATGAGGATATTTCTGATTGCTTCTCTTCCTTGTTTTACGAGACAGGGTCTCTCAGTGAACCCAGAGTTCACCATTTTGACTAGAATGGCTGGCCAGTGAGTCACTGAGACACAGCTGACTCTGCCTTGCAGCATCACACCCAGTTTTACAGAAGGAGTTGGGCCCTCATACTTGCAGAGCATGTGCTCTGTCAAACTGAGTGGCCCCCAGCCCTTTGTGATTGTTTCTACCCTGAAGAACATCAACTGACACGAAATAATTTGAGCTTAAGCTAAACCACGGCTGAAAGGTGTTTTCTGTTCTACTCAGACCCTTCAAAGGAGGCTATTACATTTCTGTTTCCTGATTTTATTTAGCCACCATGCCCGTGAAGTTTTTAACTTATCCACCCCAGCCTCAGGAAAACAAACAAACAAAACCAACAAACAACAAACAATATACATCCTCTGCTTATGTCACACTCCCCCTTGACCAATTCACATGTTTTGCCTCACTGATCATAAATTAATAAAGTAGCATTCTACTCTGTACTTCTATCTACTGGCAACCAGGTTGCTAGTCCATTGAGACGTCCTTTTCTTGGAATCCAAAACGCTCCACATTAGTCTAGTCATTGAGATAGGACTTCAAAATTTGCAGCTGGAGCTGGTGAGATGGCTTAGAATGTTTTCTGTGCAAGCTTGAGGTTTTGACTTCAAGTTCTACCACCCATATTTTTTAAAAATGAACAAAACAAGCTGTACACAAGCAGATGTAAACACAGTGCTACAGGATGGGGATAGGAGACAGAGGATCATTGTAATAGCATGCTTCTATGCTGTGATAAATACCATGAACAAAAGCAACTAGGTTAGCAATGGGTTCACCTTAATACTGGAGTCCTTTATCAGAAAAGTCAGGCCAGAAACTCAAGGCAGAAGCCAGGAAGCCGTAGAAAATTTCTGCTCAAATGCTACCCATAGCTTTCTCAGTCATCTTTTCTAAATAACCACAGGACTACCTACCAAGGGGTATCAATGCCCACAGTGGGCTGGACCCTCCACGTTAATTATTAATCAAAAGAACATCTTACGGAATGCCAATCTGATGAAGGCATTTTTCTCAGTTGAGGTTTACTCTTCACAGATATTTCCAGCTGTGTCAAGTTGGCAAAAAACTAGGACTTACTGGCCACCAGATTAGGCTCAGGTTCAGTGAGAGATCAGATATCAAGAAAATAGACAGACAGAAGAGGACACGGGACAGCCTTCTCTAGTCTCTGTGTGCACAAAGTGCACATATCTATTCATACACATACATGAATACTGCACCCCATAAATATACACAGGCACTAATAAAAAACTGTGGGCAAGGAAACATAGATGCAACTAGAATGACACCAAAATTTATAAGCAATTATGTACATTAAACCAAGAGTGACCTTGGCAAATAATTTCAAGCTAGTATTCCTTTGAAAGAGTCCTAAAGGAACATATATATGCTAATTGGATATATTTTTTGAGGGCTTAGCAGTCCAAATTGTATTAAACACATAAACTTTGATCCTGAAAAAATGTTGTTAACACCTAATTTGAAAGTTAGTTTTGTAAATTTTACAAATTAAAACTTTTTCATCTTTGCTTTGCGCTGTGTTTGAAGGTCAAAATTTTAGAGCAAGAATCTATGATAGAAGGTGTGACTTTTAAAGAACTAAAATCATATCAAAATGATTTAATATCAGTATTTCTTTTCAAGCAAATATTTTCATTTTGAAGATGCTATAATCTAAAAGAAAAATCGCAATAATTTTAGTATGTGTTTTCTCTCTACCAAGTGCAAGGTAAAATTATGAAAGCTATTTCTGCCTCTTAGATGTTTGCTTAAGTTTCGGGAGGTATTGATGGAATGGGAAATTAGAGAGACACGAAAGCTGATAAAAGCACAAGAATGAGTGAGAATATTAGCACATACCACAGGTCAGGCTTTTAAAAAAAAATGTCTGCCATCCAAGTTTCAAGCAAAATCCATTAGCAATTCCTGCAGGAGGGGAATTGAAATGAGAAAGACATTTGTTTGTTCATAAAGCTTGCACTTTGTGTCTCCCCAACTCTTAGAAGCATAAACCATGTCAGTAGGCAGTCCTTCTCTGAGGATAAGAAGTAGAGTAGCTCTAAGCAGATACCAGGTGAGTAGAAGACTGGATCCCATAAGGGTTTAGTAACTGGAAGGGCTGGGAGGCAGAACAGAGCGTTAAGCATCTGCCTCACTGTTATGACTGGAGTTAGGATCCTCATCACCTACAGAAATGCTAGGTGGGTGGCAACTTCTCATCCTGCATGTGAGAGATAGAGACAGCAGAATGAGCTGAAACACTGAAAATAGACAGATAAGTAACTCTGGGTTCAAATGGGAGACCCTGCTTCAGCATATAAGAATGAGGGTGACTGGGGAACACATCTTATATAATAAACTGGTCCTGAATTCACGTATTCAGATGCCCACCCAGTCACACATACAAACATACATGCACACAAGACATATCTACATCATCATCAACAACAAAAGAGCTGCTGGTTCACAAAGAGAGCACACACTGGACAGTATCATTTGTTCAGGTGTGCACTTTAAACAGCGAGCTCAGAACTCAGATCCAGCATCAGCATGTATATATGGATCCCTTTCACGGACTGCATAAGTCAAAGGAGCACTGATACTCAGACCAGTTATCTAGTGAGAAAAGGTGCAGTAGGTCCCTGGAGAGATTTAGGTCATGCAAAGAGGTACTTCCCAGCAATGATCCACCTGGAATAGAAACCCATCTAATAGGGCAGAGAATAAACTCAGAACACACATGACTGCCAGTCAGTTTCTGAGTGGGAATCAATGACATTGATGGGATTTTGCCTGGGGATGAGAGTAAGTGACTACTTAGTGCCTGTTCAACAGGGGAGTCTTCTGCCAATATACACATACTGAAACCATGCTTGCAATGATGACAAGAAATATCTGAGCTGCACACATAAATGAAACCTCTGCACTTGGACCAGAGGAGATGTAGGAGGAAAAGTTGCAGGTGGTGCATTTTCAGGATTCTAGCCTCCTCCATCCACCAGGCTCAGGAAGGGTCCACTTCCTTTACTCCAAGTAGCTTACTGTCTAAGCTTTCTGGCAATAGAAGGTAGGACAAGTCTTCTGGAGACACCCTGATTGGTGGGTTGATCTGAGAGTTTGCTGAATTTCTGGTATGAAGCATGTATTGGGTACCCTTCTTACTGCTGGAAAGAAGGATTTATTTATTCTTTTTTTCTAGGTCTTGTTTTTGTCTGATATATATCTGTTTGACTGTCTCTCTGTCTTTCTGTCCGTCTGTCTATTTCTCATCTATCTGTTGATATGTAGATATGTAGATCTATCTCAACTATTTACTATTTGTCTGTCAATCAATCTGTCTGTGAATCTGTAGATCTGTCAATCTACCTTATCTATCTCATCTATTTACTCTCTCTGTCTCTCTCTGTCTCTCTCTGTCTCTCTCTGTCTCTCTCTGTCTCTCTCTGTCTCTTTCTGTCTCTCTCTCTCTCTCTCTCTCTCTCTCTCTCTCTCTCTCTCTCTCTCTTCTATCTTTGTGTGTCCATACGTTACATGTAAAAAGGGTGCCTGTGGAGACCAGAAGAGCTATCTGGTGGGAGAGCTGGGAACCAAACTAAGATGCTCTGGGAAAGCTGCAGGTGCTTTCATCAAACCATCCATGTCTCCATATCCAATGAGCACATTCCATCATGTCACAGACATCCAAAAAATAGGAGTATGAGGCAGTTCGTCTCATTACACCAAGTCAGAAAGCAGAGATCGATGGTGGTGTTCAGCTCACTTTCTTCTTTTTAATTCACTCCAGAACCCCAGCCCATGGATCATAATACCCATAGTTAGGGGGACTCATCCCAACTTAATTATTTAAGTCTAGTACTCTGGCACGGACAAGGCTAGAGGCTTGTCTCTGAGGTGACATTCAGTACTAACAATGAAGGCACAACTCTTTGAACCTCCAAGGACTCAAATATCCAGCGGAAAATCACAGAGCATAAGCTAGAAAGTTATTGGTGAAGTGGCTGTACTGCTTAATGGCTTTCCTAAGCTTGCAGCCTCTCCAGGAGCATCCTCTGTACAAGTATCTGAGAAGTAATCCTTCTGTTCCTCTTAAATCTGGTTGGAGAAGATCTTTTTAAAAATGTGAAAATGAGGCTATTCTCAATGAATTGCACACCACCTAGTAAATGTGTATGTGCTCTGTGAGATATCTCAAAAGAGAGACTGGTCATGTATGAAGTAGTGCTCCTAGATAAAGCACCATTTAAATTATACTTAAATCATGTTTAAAATTGATCATATGTATTTTGTCAGAGTAGAAAAAACAGAGATGTTGCTGCTCTATGAACATCCCATCAAAACTCATGCTGGTATTAATTGGCACTGTGAGGTATACAGAGGGTTGAAAAGTAACCCAGTTATGAATTATGTTCTAGGAGGAACCATGGAGAACTATGAAAGAAGAAGAATCGAAGAATAGAACTCAATTGGTAGAGTTTTGCCTAACATGTGTGAAGCTGAGTTTTAGCTTTAACATCATATACAGCATGTATGATGAGTCGTACCTGTAATCTAAGCAACTGGGAGGTAGAAAGAGAAGGATTACATGTTAAAGATCATCCCTGACTATCTTGTGAGTTGGAGGTCAGCCTGTAATACATGAGACCTTGTCTCAAGTTCCTTTTCAAAACATTGAGACAGTAAGGTCTGGGACCATCAAGCAATGGGAACTGTGGTTTTATGAAGAAGAGAGGCCAGGACTAGGATGTTTTATGTTTTCATGTGACGCCATGTGGAAGGCTGTGATTCTGAAGAGATCCAACCAGAAAATTAAAAAAAAATTCTTTCAACTGAGACTGCCTGACCTCAAACTTCCCAGATGTCAGAACGATGAGCCAACTAAAACTTCATTATTTATGTCAACAAAATGTGAACCTTAACAACTTCTTACGGAACTTCCTTTCTTTCCTTGCTGTTTTTGTTTCCTTGGTATTTTGCCAAGTTGGGAACTGGTGCTATAAATAAAGGGAATTCATGTTTATAGATGCTAAAGAGGTTAATTAAATGTCAGTACTCTTGAGTGAAGTCTCTTAGTATGGAGAGAACAAGTGTCTATGTATTTTAAAAGTCATGCTATTAACAGTTTGGAAATAACAATTATACTGAATTAGTATCCATCTGCTGTCTCATGAAAAAGAAGCCTAACTGAACCCCACAATTCAGGGGCTACAGTATTTATAAGATAAATACTCCCTTAAAAAATACTTAGGTGGAGAGAGATTAACCTCAACACCTGAGTATGAGGGGCAAATCATATAATTCTCCTGCAGTTTGTAAGTATAACAGGATTTGGGTTCATTTTTACAAAATTGAGTTGAACAGCATAGGCATAGATGGGTACATTAGAGTATTTCAAAATTCTAATTAATTAGCATTGGTCTTCATGATTAGACTTGTTTTTTGGTCTCCCTCCCACCCTCAATTTTCTCCTTTCTTCCTACAGATCCCTTTTCCACATTTACCGCTGGTTAAAATCAGTGGATCAAAAAAGTAATGTCAGTATAATTATATTTTTTATCCATGTCTAATATTGATAACACTGATACTAGCCCTGACAGTGTGAAGATGCGTCTAGCAAATGGTCTTTTCTTAAACAAAATTATCATGTAGCTTGAGACTGTATGAGAATTAGACACTGAAACTCCAAATCACAGGAGACTGCATCAAAGAAAACTGGAACCCGCCTACATACTGTGTTTGTAGTAGAGTGAAATTTTTGATTTGCAAGAGAGGAAAAAGAGAGAAGGTAGATAGAAGGCATTTATAGGCATCGAATTAACAACTGAAAAGAAATAATGACGGAGAAGTAAAAGTTAATGAGGTGAAGGAAATTGGACTTTATTGATTAACAAACTAACTAAGCAGGTAACTAACCATGAATCTATTTGGAATCAAGAACCTAAATAGGTTTCCAAGGAGTATTCATCAATAATGTGAATTTATTAAAATGAAAGGGGAATCCAGCTCATAAAGATTTGACTTTACCCTACAAAATTGTGCTTTGCCTGCCTTGTGCTATACATACCTTTCAAGGAGTAGCTTTATTTTAAATGATGCTTAAGCAAAAGTGCATTAGATTCTTTTCCTTTCTTGGAGTAAACTGAGTTCCATAACATCATCACTGTTCATAGCAATTGCTCCTGGGATGTAAGTATTTCTCAGAGCTTCACATGAACACAGATCTTCTGCTCAAATGAGTATATAAGGCTGGGGTATATAAACCTTGCTAGATTACTGGATGAGGAAGAGTCACAAGAAAACAGATTAAAATGTCATGGCTTTGTTTTAAAAATATCACATTATTAAATGATATTTTTGTGATTGAGTAAACATTACGTTTTAATTCATTAACTTTTACTTCTCCGTCATTATTTCTTTTCAGTTGTTAATTCGATCCCTATAAATGTCTTCTATCTACCTTCTCTCTTTTTCCTCTCTTGCAAATCAAAAGACTTCATTCTCCAAGTGTTTAGGCAGATTTCAAGTTTTCTTTGATGCAGTCTCTTGTCCTTTGGAGTTTTAGTGTGTAATATCCATACATTATGTTTCTCATGTTAAATGTTATAATGGTTTTAGAAAACAGTACATGTTGTTGTCATTGTCTTTGGTTACTCTCCAGAACTAGATGGAAAGACCTTCACGCTGCGGGCACTGCACCCTTCCATTGCAGGACATATGGAGGCCGAGTTGGACAGAGCTAAAAGCTTCCTCCCTAGTGACTATCTTTTGAGAGGTCGGTGAGAAGGAAAAACAGACACAAGAAAAAGAGACTGAAAATAGTACAGACTTTTGTCAGAGCCCACTATCCATCTGGGGTATCTATCTGTCACAAATGTGGAGCAGTTTTCATTTTGGTCCTCAGCTGGTGTTGCTAAGGATAGCCAGTGAGTATAAAGTAAAATAGTGTTAAGTGGTCTATAAACCTCTCTCTCTCTCTCTCTCTCTCTCTCTCTCTCTCTCTCTCTCTCTCTCTCTCTCTTTCTTATTGAGGAAAGAAAACCCTTTATTTGATGGTAAGAGCACAAACCAGTAGTCATTACAAAAGTCAGCAGAGTGGTTTCAGCCTGCCGTCAAAAAACAAAGTAAACTATGATTTGCTACTGTATTTAAGCTTTTTCTCCTAATATCTATATTTATGCTATGAATAAGTGTCATAAGGACCAGAACTGTCTTTGTTTGAAAGAGGTTTATTAAAACTCTATAATTTTTTTAATTCATCAACAATAAAAGCTGTTAATTATTGGTATATGTTACCATAAAGAGAAACTCACTGCATTATAGAATGTATAATATTAAAATATAGAATCTCTTTCAAAAATCAAACCCATTGGAGGAATTAGAGAAAGGACTGAAAAAGCTGAAGGGTCTTGTGATCCCATAAGAACAACAATGCCAACCAACCAGAGCTTCCAGGGACTAAGCCACAACCCAAAGACTATACATGGACTGACCCTGGGCTCCAAGCGCATATGTAGCAGTGAATAAACTTGTTGGGGCACCAGTGGAAGGGAAAACCCTTGGTCCTGCCAAGGTTGGACTCCCAGTGAACGTCATTGTTGGTGGGGGGCAGTCGGGGTGGATGGGAAGGGGAACACCCATATAGAAGGGGAGAGGGAGGGATTAGGGGGCTGATGGACAGGAATTCGGGAAAGGGAATAACATTGGAAATGTAAATAAGAAATACCCAATTTAATAAAAATGGAAAAAATTATATGATTATAAACTTTTCTTAATGGTCAACCATTATCAGCGGTCTGTGGGAGTTAGTGGTGGGAATCTAGGAAAATGAGTTATTCTAGTCCTTGAAAGCTAATTATGTGGCTTTGGTAAACTGCCAGAACTTTTCAAAATGGCACTTTGCAAAGCAATGTAGCATATTACAACCATTCACAGCAACAGAAAGTGTTGGGTGGGCTTCTTTGGAAGAAAAGTCATTAACAACTCATTAATAACTCAGCTGAGAGCCGTGAGAGTGACAATATGTCAGGCCACTGATACAATAGTGGTCCAACTGTCGTGGGAGTGACAAACCACTTTATTATTCAATGTAAGGCCTGCTCCACAGGAGCAATTTATTTCTACTACCATAAGCCTGCTCAAAAGGCATGGCCAGGGAGGGCATATGACCTAGATAAGAACTTACTACTAATCTCTTGGTCACCTAGTTTATGTCATCTCACCAGGCTTAAACTGCCAAGCTGCATATGCCTGATGCTACAGCATCCTAAGAAATATGATTAATAGAAAGCCCAAGTCCATTAAGAACACAAAGGATGAACATAAATGTAGATTATTCTCCATGAGAGTTGTTCTCTCTTCTCTGTTCATTTCTTTCAATATAACAATGTGAACTTGCATGCTCTTCTTTTTGTTATTCTTGTTTTTGACGGTGGTGGTGGTGGTGGTGGTGGTGGTGGTGGTGGTGGTGGTGGTGGTGGTGGTGGTGAGTGTGTAGGTGCATGTAGGGCCCATAAATTCAAATTATATTTCTTCCTTAATCTCTTTCCACAATATTTTTTGAAGATACAATCTTACAGTGAATGGGAAAGTCACCAATTTTTCTTGTTTGGCTATGTAGCAAACTTCAGTGGTCCTCCAATTTTCACCTCCCCACAGTTAAGCAGTGGGTTACAGGTATGAACCTACCATCAGCTCTTTAATGTGGGCTTTGAAGAGTGAACTCAGGTCCTCATGCTTACGCACATACTTCACCAACGAGCTAACCTCCCCAGCCAACCTGTGTTTTACCTTTTGATTTATAGCACAGGGGTACTTTATTTATCTTGAGGCCAATTATCATCCAGCTGAAGTAAGATGTTTTAGAACATTAAGAAAAAGATAAAAAGATTAGCAGCCATCAATGAAACACCAAGTTATGTCAACAAATAAAATAGATGCTACATCTGGAAATACTTCTCTCACTTCATGCACTGAATGCTCACTACACTGATAAAGCACAAAGAATGTTTGTTTTACAAGAAGAATAAATGTTTTTATTTACTGTTCTATTACCAAGTAAACAATACTTATCATAAACCTAAAGAAAGGCTAAAATATAACAAACCATGCACGTGTAAACCAGCTGCTCTGTCAGACACTATTATGATTTTGATATAATTCATATAGCTAAATGTTTTATTCTTGTTGATAGCTTCTGAATATTTTAATTATTTTAAATTGTAATTCAATATGCTTCATAGATTTATAAAAGTGCCAGAGTTAAAATATTTTATACTTTATGTATTAAACTCGTTCATTTATTTGTGGGAAGAGAGTAAGAACGTACAGCACAGCACTGGTGTGGGAGACAGAGGACAGCTTTCACGAGTCAATCCTTTGCTTCCATTCTGGAGGTCTGGTGGACCAAACCCAAATCATTAGGCTTAAATGCAAGGACGTTACCTGGTTACCATCTCATATTTGATATCTTATATTGTGGTTAGTTTATGATACATTTGAAAAATAAAAAGGTTTTTTGGAAGCAAACAGAAGCTATATTACCATGATTAAGTATCCCCCCAGCTTTGGTTACTGGATTTTTTTAAATTAATTTTAGCTCTATATCATAACAGTGAATGCTCAGATAGGACTCATATCAAAGACTTCATGTGATATTCAATATTCTAGCCTGGGAAGTAGAAATAGACAAAAATAATTCCAACGAAATCCTATCTCTAGTCAAAGGACCAGAAAGAAGGCAATCAGTTGAGGCATAAAACATTTTAACACGCAGTGCCCTAGTCCAGGACATCAGAGAACAGATAGAGGAGCAACCTTAATCAAGTTCAAGAGTGCTGAGTGGGGAACATAAATATCTACATGGAAATGGCAGTTATGACACCACAGTATCCACAAGAATCATGAAGGAGAACCCAAAGCAAGCAAGTGGGAAGTCAGAAAGTTCATTTTGATAGGGCAGGGATGCTCCCTGTTCACTCCCCCACCACACCACTGGAAAATCCATTCAGCAACCCAGAATGTCACTGTGGAGTCAGGACTTTTCCCTTCAGAAGGGGAGACCAGTCACAATGCTTCATTAACAGTTCTTCATTAATGCTCTGTGTTGGAGCAGAAAGAAAGGGCCTCTACGGGGTGTTACAGGAGGCTGAATAGGTAGCAAAAGGTTGTTTGGTGTGTGTGTTATGACTTTATGTTTTATGTGTACATATATGTGTACACATGTGTGCTCATATGTTCTAGTACTCTCTACCTAGTCCTCAAGAAAAGGTCTCTAAATTTTGATCTACGTTGCAGGCCATGGATATCCTCCTGTCACTGCCTCAGCTAGAACTGGAGTTATGGTCATGAAAGCGGGCATGGCCAACTTTTTTTTGTGGATGTTCAGGATCTGAATCCATATCCTCCGGCTTGCATGCCAAATGGTCATACCTACTAAGCCTCTTCCTAGCCGGGAAATGTGAATCTTTACACCTAACCTGGCAGAACAAGATAGCTCTCACCTTCTTCTGCTGAAAAATTATTAGAAAAATCCAACTGAAACAAGTGTTTGCCTATAATCTGGAATCCCACAATTTTATGAAAAAAATCAGGTTTCACTCAGAACAAGAATATCTCAAGTAAAATCAAAAGGTACAATTGAAAGCTGCTCATACAAGAAGGCTGGGAGAGCCATAACTATTTACGCAGACTTCACAAAACTCAGCATATGACAAGTCCAGTAATTCACTACCAATATTTCTGAAACAAAAGCACAGCCAGTGATAATTTCCCGAAGAAAGTTTACAATTCCCAGCTTCCCATACAGACTACAGAAGTGGTTTCTGTCCCTACACAGGGAGCCTCATCCCATCTTGCACTCTAGGTATCTTGAGCATCCCCATACTCTCTTACTGTGAATAAACATGACACCACTGAAGTTCAGACCAAGTCTGTCCTTTCCTCTTCCTTCTCTCTCTCTATGGCTACTTCTTAATAATCTAATAATCTAATAGCCCACCCAGTAAGATGGCTGTTTCTTCAATGACACATAAAGACTAGTGAGATGACTCCGCAACTATAAGTGATTTTTCTAAATTGCACAAGGGTAAATAGAGAGTGCTGACTCCCTCAAGCTGTCGTCTAACCACACACACACACACACACACACACACACACACACACACACACATACACACACACACACACAGATGCACACACCACCGCCGCCGCCACCACCACCGCCACCACCACCACCACTACCCCTCCACCACCACTGTCACTATAAAATTAATAATTCTAGAGAACCAAATGGAAGTTCTAGAAAAAAATAATAAAATGAAATTCTCATCCGAAAGACAGAAATGCATTTAACTAAAAATGCAACATTAAAAGTTGCATAGGTCAGTGGTTCTCAACTTGAGAGTTGAGTCCCCTTTGGGGATCAAACAACCCTTTCATAGGGGCCGCATATCAGATATCCTACAAATCAGATACTGTATTAGAGTCACAGCATTAGAAAGATTGAGAATCACCGTTCTAGACCAAAGGTGGAGGAAAGCCTGTAATCTCAGCACTTAGGCTGTGGCTACAGGCGAAGTAGAAGATCAAGGCTGAGCGTGCAGTGATGATGTCTGAGAACTTAGCTGGCAAGAGAGGCAAAACAACAGATTCCAGAACCAACAACTTTCATTGGCTAGGACACCTAATTAAACCTAACTAAACTTGAGCAAGCTAGAGAGAAGGACCAGAGGTCAAGGCACTTACTGCCCATACAGAAGTCCCAACTTCATCTCCAGCACCCATATGCACACACACAGTGACGCATATGCACACACAAATATAGAAATAAAATATTTTTAAAATCCCAAGAACTCAAATTAAATCAAATAAGTTTCAATCAACTAGAAAATACACCACCTTCTCTATATAGCCAAACACATTGAAAGAAGTCACATCTTTCTTTGGAAGCAAAAATATTAATAATAATAAAATAAACCTCATTGTGGAGACCAGAATGAATTATAGAAGTTGTGTAAGTGTTGGAGGAAAAGGGCCTTCTTCCCAGAAGCCAGTGTACTGCAACACTAGGAAGAACAGAAACATATTCTTTGGTAAAGAAAAAGGAAAAGCTTTGTCACCAGTAGAAGAGATAAACTAAAAACATTTCTCTATAGACCCAGGTCATAAAAGAATGTCAGGGGGGTAAAGAGATAACTCCAGCTGTTGGGGATCCAGTTCTCCAGCACCCTCATTGCCTCTGGAGACACCTGCAATACAGAGACACACAGATAGATCAGACACACACAAAGAAAAACAGACAGAGATAGGCACATGCAGAGAGAAATAAATAATAAATATTTTAAGGACAGAATCTCAGAAGAGAGAGAGAGTGGGGGAGGGAGAGAGAGGGACAGGGAGGGAGAGAAAGAGGGAGGGGGGAGGGAGGGGGAGGAGGACAGACAGAGACAAAGAGACAGAGAAAAAAGTGCATGATAAACTAAACCAAAGGGCTTTCCATTGTCCCTTTTGTTTTCCAAATTGTGTCTGTTGGCTGAGGAAGAGCTTATCTCTAATATGCTTTAGATATTCATGTGAACGTATATCAGGAAATGCTTGCCGTTAATGGAGGGACAGAAGAAATAATGATTTTATAGCTCACCCAAACTTCAAACTGTTAATCCAGGACACTCCTGAAACATGACAATACAACCCTCAGAGGAAGTGCTGAGAGAGCTATAACAAGAAATCAACGCAAAAGAAATATATGTGAGGTGGGATTATAAAGTTGTTTGAGAAGGAAGAAAAAGGGAAGCAGAAATACTAAAGCATACACATTGAATTTTTTAAAAAAATGCAAGCTGTGGTGTATTCATAATTAAACTAAACAGAAATTGCTTAAATGAAAAAAATCAAAAGACGTACAGGAAGGGTAGATTACAACAGCAAGCACATTTTGAAAATAATAACTCACTTCAAGGCTGGAGAAACAACTCTGTGGTTAAGAAGTCACTGCTCTTGCAGGGGAGCGGAGTGCAGTTCCAGTACCCACAGTGGGCAGCTCACATCTGCAGGTAACTCCAGCTCCATGGTCCTGAGCATCCTACTCTGAGCACCCATACAACAGACATATATGTAGTTTAAATTAAATAATCTTTCAAAAAAAAGAACCCACCTCAAATATAACAACATGTATGCACTGAGAAATGCACAGAGACATACCATGCAAACTTTAATGAAAATGAGCATAAACTTTGAAATAAAGAAGGTCTTCTCATAAAATGAAGCCAAAATTACATCCTGCAAACATCCAAGCCTCTGATGTGCCTTCCAAACCCTGTAGGTCGCCATACCAGCAGCCCTCCTCTTTGTCAGAGTCCTCTGTCCTCAAGACTCTATATTCCAGAGTCTTGCAAATAAAACTCTTATTCATGTTTGCTTTTATTTCATGAAATAATCTCCTGGGCAAACATTGCCAAGTCCACATGCAGGGGTATCAAGTTTCAGATATCCAGCAGGTAAGACACTGGGCCAGTGGCCCATCCCTGGTTGTTAGGTAGCCTCCCAAAAATGCTGTTCATCATAAAACAGGAGTAAATTTTTAAGAGCTTTATTTTTTATTGTGATAGACATCTTAGTTTTTATTCATTAACTAACTTATTAATTCACTTTACATCTCAATCACATCCCACACTCCTCTGAATCTCCCGCTCACACAGGCCCTCCTTCCTCCGCTTCTCCTCTGAGAAAGGCATGGTTCCCCCCTGGATACCAACCCCAGCACCTCAAGTCACTGCAGGACTAGGCACATCCTCTCCCCCTGAGGCCAGACAAGGAGCACAGTTAGGGGAACAGAACCCACAGGCAGGCAACAGAGTCAAGAGTTTTATTTATTGTTATTTAGGGGTATATGTATGCGGCCATGTGGGAATATGTGCATGTATGTGCAGGCGCTCTCAGAGGCCAGAAGGCTTCAGGTCTCCTGAAGCTGAAGTTAGACAATGGTGAGCCTCTCAACATGCGTGTTGGAGACCAGAATCAAGTCTTCTGCCAGGGCAGCATGTGACCAATCTCTCTAGCCCTTAAAATATACTTACTGTTCATGTATGTCTTTGCTCAAATGGACTATGAATTCCTAAGACAGGCAAGTCTTTTATGTTTATCTCTCTAGGCACTTTTCTGTTTGTAGTTACTATAGATTTTAATGTTTAATAAATAGCTTCAAGGTAATATGAATCTATTTAAGTATTTGGAACATGACTTAAAGCAACATTTAATTATATGTTAGGCCAGAATATTCTGTGTATTAAATTATTGAAACTTCACCCAGTACTGGACTGCCCCAGCATTATTTGGAACTATCATATCGCTGAGTAGCCAAAATACTGAAGGATACACAAAACCTCCCAGAATTTGGATAAGTTCATTAGCGATAAATGTGAGCCAATCGATCCAGGTGCTCCACTCTTGATGAAAATCACATATTTCAGAATCAATCTTTTAATGAACTGATAACATAGTAAAGTTCTGTATCTCTCAACAAGAAGGGCACAAAGTCAAAAAACACATCAGGCATATGAATTAGTGGAAATTTATCCTCAAAAAATTGAAACAGAAGGGTCATGTTTCAGAAATATAATTTCTATCAGATATGATTTAGTAAGTGAGAGAGCATTTAGCTCTTTCTGACAGTCAAACTTAACCCTTCTTGGAAACTGGAGCCCCGAGGAAGGAAAACTGCACAGCACACATCAGACCTAAGTTATGCTCCTTCTTCTCAATTATTTGTTGTGGACTGTGATTCAAAATTATATGTCTGAGAGTCCAGAAACAAATTACCTACACACCTTAAAATTCATATCATGCGGAGTAGCATGATGAAACCCCACACTGTTCTATTGTTTCCCACCCCGGGTGTAATTTGCCTATCCCTCTGTTCTGTCTATCCAGCAAGACACTCTTCACCTCATTGAGTTTTAGGGACTGTCCTGGTTTGCTCTTCTGTTCTGTTCTGTCCTGTTGCTCTTTTAGTGTACTAAAACACTGACCCAAAGCAATGTTAGGGAGGTGTTCTCTAGCATGTAAGCTACAGTCCACCATCCAAAGAAGCCAAGGCAAGAAGCTGCAGGAGCTGACGCAAACAATGCTGTTTACTGGCTTCCTTTCCAGCTCATGTTCAGGTACCGTTCCTGTACAGGCCAGATCCACTTGTGCAGGGATGGCACTGTCTACGGTGGGAAAGTGCGTCAATTGGCAATTAATAACATGAAACGGGGCCAGTCTGTTCTGGGGACTTCTTCAGCTGAAGTTTTCTCTTTCCAGGTGATTATAGGTATGTGTGTATCTAAAGTTCCCTAGGACGGTGCCTTGAAAAGTTCAAAAGGACACTTGTCAACTATGTGATTTTCAGTAGAGGTCTTGTGGGTTCCTGACAGACTCAAATCTCAACATGCATAAGGATGCCTTTGAACTTTTCATCATCCTGCATTTAACCCCACCAAACGCTGTCATTACAAGCATACAACGACACACCCAATTTGTGAGGTGCTGGGGATAGAACCCTGTCCTCTGTGCTTGCTAGGCAAGCACTGTACCAACTCAGCATCAGTCAGGCTTCACATATAACTTCTTAATTCATTTGTTGACTCAAAAAATTAGAGAGAATCAATAGGTGCATACCTATGATCACAGAACTCTGGAGGTTGGAGGTAGGAAGACTCGATATTCAAAAGCAGTTTTGGCTAAATGGTGAGTTCAAAGCCAGCCTCGACTAACCAAAACCCTGAATCAAAACAGGAAAAGGCTATATACCTGGGCATTGGAGACACCTAAAAGACCGAAAGGGGACTAGGTTTCCTAGATGATTTGAAAATGTGTATGCCCTCATTCATTTTGTTCTTGGTAATCAGGCTGAGACAGAATAAAGGTAACATGGAACAAAGCCAGGGAGAAGTGTCCGTGTAGAACAGAGTAGACAGCGTTTTGCATGCTGGTAACTTCACATTGAAATCTATAGCATCAAAGGCCAAGGAAGCACAATTCCAGCCTGGACTTAAGGTGAGCTAGGCACATGGCTTCAATCCAGTGGACAAGTGCCACAGGTTGGCCCTATAGCTGCAAGGCCTGTGGGGAAAATACTCTCCCGCAATGGGATTAGAAATCGAAGATCCTTGAGCACAAATGCTCTTGTTGTCTCTGTGTTTTATTTTTTATTTCGTGTGTTTCTGTGGTTCCCCAGGAGATCTAATTAAAATACAAGAAGCATAATAAATGTGAAATATTTCTGCAAAAATGTGTTTGGTTCTTAAGCAACAGGGCAACTAAAGCAGAAGGAAAAAAAACAGTTCCATGTAGAGTGTCAATCATTAGAGAAGAGTGGGAGTTCCCTGCCCATTAGGCTGGGGAGGAAGGGGTGCCGCTCAGTTTGGGCAGTCCTGAGAGCGGTCACAAATCAGGGCAAAAGGCACTTCAATGATTTGTAATTTAGCAATTATTTTGGAAGGGAAATGATAGGAAAACCACTGGCTTGGCTAGAAAAGGACCCAAGCTGAGCTTTGACCAAGCAGTATGAATTTGTTAATAAATTTCAAAAATTACCTGTGAAATTAAAATATGATTGCATGTTTTCCCCCTCCGGTTCCATCCTTCATGACCTACCATGCTCTCCCTGCCCCATGTTGCTCTCCCCATCGTCACTCCCTCTATTCTTTTAATTGTTGTTAATGTCTTCGTGTAAGTCTGAGGATTTATATTCCTAAATATGTAAATACAACTTGTACTACAAGTTATTGGATTACATCTTTGTATATGTTTTCAGGCCTGATCATCTGGTGTTGGATAACAGATTGTGAGCTCTTCCCTGTCTCATCTGTCCTCAGTTGTCTCTAGTGCTTGGTCTAGCGATAAGGCCCCATGATAATTCCCCAGCCTTGTTAGCATGTGTATTGGTGTGAACTTTGTTCAGGTCTTCTTTATGTAGCCACATTGTTCAGAGTTCATGGTTATAGCATCTCTGAAGTTTCTAGAAGCCAAATTCACTCAGCAAATGTCAGTTACCCCAACGTTTACACTCTTTTATTTTTTTTTTTATTAACTTGAGTATTTCTTATATACATTTCGAGTGTTATTCCCTTTCCCGGTTTCCGGGCAAACATCCCCCTCCCCCCTCCCCTTCCTTATGGGTGTTCCCCTCCCAACCCTCCCCCCATTGCCGCCCTCCCCCTAACAGTCTAGTTCACTGGGGGTTCAGTCTTAGCAGGAACCAGGGCTTCCCCTTCCACTGGTGATCTTACTAAGATATTTATTGCTACCTATGAGGTCAGAGTCCAGGGTCAGTCCATGTATAGTCTTTAGGTAGTGGCTTAGTCCCTGGAAGCTCTGGTTGCTTGGCATTGTTGTACATATGGGGTCTCGAGCCCCTTCAAGCTCTTCCAGTTCTTTCTCTGATTCCTTCAATGGGGGTCCCGTTCTCAGTTCAGTGGTTTGCTGCTGGCATTCGCCTCTGTATTTGCTGTATTCTGGCTGTGTCTCTCAGGAGCGATCTACATCCGGCTCCTGTCGGTCTGCACTTCTTTGCTTCATCCATCTTGTCTAATTGGGTGGCTGTATATGTATGGGCCACATGTGGGGCAGGCTCTGAATGGGTGTTCCTTCAGTCTCTGTTTTAATCTTTGCCTCTCTCTTCCCTGCCAAGGGTATTCTTGTTCCCCTTTTAGAGAAGGAGTGAAGCATTCACATTTTGATCATCCGTCTTGAGTTTCATTTGTTCTAGGCATCTAGGGTAATTCAAGCATTTGGGCTAATAGCCACTTATCACTGAGTGCATACCATGTTCACACTCTTTCTACCCTTCTTCTATTATGATCCCTGAGCATTGGGTGTAGTAGTTATGTTGTAGATTTATCAGTTGGAGCTGAATGTCACAAGGTCATTTGTTCTCTGCATTTCTGTTGGCTATGAAACTCTGTGCTGGATTCCATATTTTAGAGTGAAAAGACATTTCTTTCATTTGGGGTGAGACCTATACTTATCTCTCAGTATATAAGCATAAGTATTAGGATGAAGTTAGGAAGTAAACTGATTTAGTAAAATGGTGGTTGTAAGTTCTCTTTCAAGATTCATGACTTCAAAAGCTTGACTAGGTTTCCAGTGTTATTCATGATTTCCTTTCTGTGCAGGCCTTAAGCTCAATTAGAGAGTCTTTGGTTACCACCAATGCATGGCACTATTTCAGCCTGAGGGATATTATGCCATCCTGGTCATTGTTTTAGTTCATTAACATCATAAACTATGTAGAACTATTGGTTGCTTCATGATTGTGTGTATGCATGTGCATGTGTGTGTATACCTATGCATGTGCACATTAATGCAGATTCTCTCAGATGCTTGAAGAGGGCATTGGACTTCTTATGGAGCTAGAGTTACACTCAGTTGTGAGTTTCCCCTTGAGTTTAGTTCTTAGCACTAAACTCAGAGCCTTCACAATAGTAGCATAAGCCAGCCCCTGGAAGTATGGATTTTGTAGACATCTTCTACCATTTGTCACAGTTGTCATTTCAACATGGTGGCACTCAGCTGCTTAAGAGTGCTGATACAGCAGACACTTGTTCCAAAATGTACCTGAGAGATCACAGCTGAAGGACACCATGTTCTTACCACTTTGCAAGACTGAGAAGGCTACTATAGAGGTTACAGATGTAAACCCTGGAAAACAACGTGTATGGCAGTGACCAGCATGAGGTACCTGTGAGATTTCTCTCCATTTTTTCAGGGAATAAGAGAACATTTTCACACATTTGAAAACAATTTTTCAATTTTTTTTTCACATCTTTTGATTGAAAAACAAGCAAACAAACCCAGGTTGTGTTGCTCTGTTCCCAGCACTTTAGACATCTTTGGTTTCGATGCTCTGGCGATAGCTCATTTAGTAAAGGACGTTTTAGGCAAGCATGAAACCCAAGTTTTACCTCCAAGTAAAAATGCTGGCATAGTAGTGCGCACTTCAAGTCACATGTAATATTCTGTAACTCTACATCTTAAAGTATGTTCCACCTTATTCACTTTTATGTATAACACATCTGATGTGGGGATTTAATTCTTGTCTACATATGTGGTTTTGAGTACCTCCATGTAGCAACAAATAATAATGTGCTGTGTCTAAATTCTACTTAAAACTGATACCTTTTCTACAGAAGTAAAAATGAAAAATTTGATAATTTTTCTAAAGAATTTTATTACCAACGAAAATCTCTTCTATTTTGTTAATTAAAATATAGATATATACATTCAATTTTAAAAATAGATGACAATGTGATTCAGAGGATGGAGGCACTTGGTGCTAACTCCTAGGACATGAGTTGAATCCCTCAGGACCCACATGGTGGAAAAGAAGAACTGACTTTTTCATGTTTTCCTCTAACCTTACATGCAAGCTGTGGCATGTGCATGCCTAGACACACACACACACACACACACACACACACACACACACCACTAATTAAACAAATACATAAATAAATAAAATATAATAAAATATTAAATATACTTCAGAAGCAAGAGAGGTGGCTCAGTGATTAAGAACAGTGGCTGCAGAAGCCTAGGGCCCAGGTTTGGTTACCACTCTCCTTTTGGCAGCCCACAACTGCCTGCAACTTCAGTTTCATGGCACCTGCCATCCTCCTCTGGCCTCCTTATGCATCAGATATACATGTCATTCACAGGCATACCTGCAGGCAAAACATTCTTGCATACAAAATCAAAATTCATAACTATTTACACATACAAACACACACGTGTGTGTGTGTGAATAATTATAAAGAAAATAGACACACATGGCAAATATCTGCTAAACATGAGAGTGTTCTTTGAAGCTTCACATTCTCCATGCATGTTTCAGTCTCCCTGCTTTTTTTCCAACATATGGATGTACACACATGCACACATGTACAGATAATTCGATGAATAAGACTTTCTGTCCCATGATACCTGTGGCTCAGTTTTGACCGACCCATTTTGGGCATTTCACTTTAGAATTCATTTTCTGTCACTGCCTTACTTATTCGTGTTAGCTCTTTGATTTCTTTAATCAGGAGTATTTGAAGAATGAGTGAGGAAAGAGAAAGAAAAAGATGAGATTAACATAAATTGACTTTTCTTATTCCTGGAAATGGTTTTTGAGAGTAAAATTGTTGGAAATTGAGGCTGCTTTAGTTTTGTTTAAGTTGCTGTGACAAATTGTCCTGAATAAAAGCAGCACAGAGGACAAAGGGATTTACTTCAGTTCACAGTTCTGGTTTATAATCTATTATTGTGGAAAGCCAAGGAACCTGAAGCCACCAGTCACATCATATCCACAGTCAGTAGCACAGAGAAATGGATGCACATACACTCATTTGCTTGATTAGTTTCATTGTGTTCAGCTAGACTGTACTACTCTCTTATGTTTCAAAAATGTATTGCTTAGTAGGCTGGGTCACCATTTACTAATTCCTTTAACTAACTAATTAATTAATCAATCAAACATACATACCCCCCCGACCGGTGTGTCCACAGGCCAACCCAATGTACATAATCCCTCACTGAGACTCCCTTCTCAGGTGATTCTCGGTTGAATAAAATAGATAAAGCTGACCACGACAGAAGTAAAACAATCTACTGGTTCTTAGTTTCTATACATTACAAGCTGAAAGCTTCTATCTTAAACACTACGACTCTACCAACTTTACATCTTTATACATTGGTATGATGCTGTAGCTTTTACGAGTACACATTAGTAGCTGGAAGCAAAGGGTTTCAACTTTACTATTCAAGAGCTTGCAGAAAATGTTGCAAATAGTCCTGACACAGACATTGCAGTTATATCAGTGACAGGGTATGATAATATAAATTTCTTGCCATCAAGCTCCAGGGTGTATGCATATATCTTTGTCTAAGGAACAATAAGTTTAAAATACTTAGAAATGCCACTCTTAAATTGCTGATAAAGTTATAAAGTTGCCTTTGTTCATAACTATGGTGGCAGAACTTTATGTACATGTGCTTACACATGCATGAAATTGCTCATGAAGTCCAGAGGTCAACACTGAGTGTCTTCGACTATCGTTTTTCCTCTTAGCTTTGGGATAGGTAGAATTTTATTATACCTGGACCTCACCCTTTTGATAGGCTCACTGGCCAATGAGCTTCCAGAATTATCCTATTTCTACCTTTCCAGTGCTGGGATGAAGACTGTGAACCACTATACCTCTCACATGGGTGTTTGGGATCTAATCTCAGGTCTTTATGCATGTAAGGTAAGCCCTTTATCCACTACAACATTAAAATATTTTTCAATGAGCCTTAGGATAAATTTTTTATTTGACCATGTGTCTTCTTAGTCTATAATTCTGTAAATGTTCTATGCTGTTTATATATAGATTTTATTCAAGTGCTGTATGAACAATTCAGTGTCTCATAAGAAAATGTGTATCTCACTATCTGGGCTTCAAGAGGGTTTCATCATGTTCTAAAAAGTAGAAAGGTATCAAATTGGCAGTAAGTAGATTAAGTAATGCACCTAGTACACTGCTCACTTCTAAACTATGCATGTCTGCACACATTTGTCTGATTGGAGTGAAATAAAATCAGCATATCATCCTGGGTAACATGTCTGTTACATAACACTTAATCTTGGATTTCCTTATAATATATTTGCTGAAGAAACTGGATCATTTGTTGCAGGAGTTTCCAATAGTCTGCATCACTGATTGCTCTCTTTGTTCTATTTAATGTCCACTAATAGCTAGAACTGGATGTTTGACCCATGCCCCCACCAGTGGGGACCCAGTTATTTGTGGGGGTCGAGGGGGACCCATACCTGCGGGAAAACAGGTGAGAAGGAGGAGCATGACCAAGCAGTGTTCTTGTCAAAGTCTGTTTATTGAGAGGAATGTACAGCATTTAAAGCTCTGAAGCAGGAATTGAAGCAGGAACTGAAGCTTAGGGCGGGGATGGTGGGGAGAGAACTGGGAAGTGCCCAAGGACATAAGGTAAATCATTAAACTGAAAGATATTCTCCTTAGACACTGAGGCAACAGTCTTCCGGGGACATGTTCTTTGAAAAGGTCAAGCCCTTCTCAGGAATCTCACTAGTCTGGCAGTCTGGTCCCTGACAGACCCAATTCAAGTTCGATATTATTTTTTTTAGCAGCTCTCCTAAAAACGTTTTAAAATAAAGGTAAAATTTCACATTTACATTAGGAAACGTGTGATATTTGGCTGTCTTTTACTGCGTGCTAGTGATTTTTATGATCACTGCTTAGATTATTTTGTTACTTGTAATCTTGTAATCTGTGTATGTGTATACAATGTGCCATTTGTGTGTATGTACGAGTAAGCATGTGCCTATCCATGAACAAGGCCACAAGTAACACCATGTTGGACATGTAGAAGTCAGGAAAACTCGGGAATCAGTCTTCACTTCCAGCCTTGCTTGAGGTATGACCACCTTATTGTTTCTCCACTACTTTTACCAGTAAGTTTGGTTTGTGATATTTCATGATTTACGTGTCTCGGTCTTCTATCTCACTTCAGCAACACTGGTACTAGAGATATGAGCAATACTACATAAGATTTTATGTGGGATCTGGGGACTAGAAGTCATATCCTCACATTCAGTGCTTGAAGCCATCTCCTCAGCCCATCATAATGGGTTCAGTTGCAGTGTTTCTCCACAGTAAGAATTTTAGTAGGTTGTCTGAAGCATATGCCAAATTTAATGATATAAAAAAAAAACTCAGAACTAAATTGGTTAACATCAAGAACAAGCATCTGACTAATGCAGTGACATAGACCTGGGAACAGCTAAAAGGATGTTGGGATTAAATCCTTCACTTCAACCAGCCATTAGCAGAAGCCTTGCCTGGCTCCCATGATGCCCCTTTCTGATACTCTAGCCTTTCTTTGTTTCAAATAGAAGAATCCTTCACCTCCATTTATGGTCCCTGAAAAGAGCAGAAAATTTTTGCCTACAGACTCAATTTTGCTCTAATTACCTCAAGAATCTATAAGAAATTTAAGAGCCCTGGTATTTAAAAAAATAAAACTAGAAGAGAGAATTGAAAGACTGAAGAGGGGAGAAAGAGTTCATATCAGATTTCCAAGGGGGGAAAGGAAAACAACAGCAACAACAACAACAACACAACAACAACAACAGCAACAACAGCTCTATCTTTATATATGTGTACATTAGACCAAGGGTCATACCATATCTGCTGTCTTTGGTAAATGTGGAATACTTCATTTTTTTTCCTTTTTTTTGTTTTAATGTATGAGGTGCTTGTGTGTGTGTGTGTGTGTGTGTGTGTGTGTGTGTGTGTGTGTTCACAAAACTGCAGCATGCACATGTCACAATGTATATTGAGATAAGAACACACCCTTTCATGTCAATACTTGATTTTCATTTTATTTGAGCCCGTGTCTCTTTGCTGTTGGCTGCTGCTAATACAAAGCTATTTGGCCTATGAGTTTTGAAGATTCATTGTCATTCTCTCTCTCTCTCTCTCTCTCTCTCTCTCTCTCTCTCTCTCTCTCTCTCTCTCTCTCTGTCTGTCTGTCTGTCTCTGGGATTTCAGAAGTATACTGCTATTACTTCCATGACTGGATTTTCTCTGAATTCTGGTGTTTTGCATTCAACTCTCCATGCTTGCACAAGTATTATCATTCCACATTTATATCTCTTATTAATGCTATCTTTTTATATTTCCTTTAAAAGAATTCTGCTTCCTGATAAGGCAATCTAGAATATATATTATGATTCTTCATGTTTTCACTTCCCAAGTGCTGATATTTCAGATTTGTACCACATGCCAAGTTAATGTTGTGTTCAAGATCAAATCTTAATGTATGCTGGCAAACACTCTACCAACTGAACTATGTCTTCAGTCCTGTTATATTTAAAATTATGTTTTTGATGAATGGTATGATTCTGTGATATCTATACCAAAGCCCTCTCTGTGTTCTTTAAAGAATACCCTACAGGGCTAGCATTGAATTACTCCAGGCATGGTGGTAAAATTTTCTTGGCAACCACTTACAACCATATTACAACACTTACTGAAATAATAATAAAGACCATCAGAGAAACTGAATTCTGTTTACAAAGTTATTTCCTTGAGAAATTCTCATTAATCACCAGTGGAAATTGATGGAGTTGTCAGCAAAATTACTTCTCCACATATACAACTGAATGTGCGCAGCATACAAGACAATCAGAGCATCCCTGGGCTGGTAACATGAATTCTCACGCTATAACTAATGCCCAGTGACTTTTGCAAAAAAAAAAAAAAAGACAAAGGGTCAACACAAGAACCTGAATGCTAAGAGCATATGCTTGAATTTCTCATGTTCCATGAAGCCTTCACCAAGTGCTTTGTCTTTATTAGTTTTTCCTGTTCTGTAAACTCCCCTAATACTCATAACTCCCATAATTCTGAAATATTGAATGGCTCACTGTTCAATATTTAATTGTACACAGGCTTGTATTTCTGGCTCATTGCTTCAGACCTAATAGCTAAATCACTCTCTATTTTTGCATACATGCTCCATATGTTTCAGCCACGATGAATTCTCCAAGCATCTCTAAGCTTATGCATGATATGTGCTCTCTTCTGTGCTTTTCAATAAAGTGTTAGAGGCAAGCACCATCTTCCCATGATGACTGATTGTTCCCAGTGTCCCAGGGTCTTGTTTAGATGTGACACCTGTTCAAAAACTTTCCACAGACATAGACTGTACAAACCAGGGCTGGCTGTGCCCAGGAGTACTTGACTAACAAAACAAACTCATGCACATTTTTGTGAACTGTATTGTTTTTGCTTTCTTTGTTTGGATTTTTTGGTGTTTTTTTTTTTATATTTTTGTTTTGGTCTTATTGGTCTATTTGCATTGATTTTCTTTTTTGTGTTTTTGAAGAAGTTTATGGTTTCCTTTTTGCTTTGTATTCCCTTTTGTTTCTTTTCTGTTTTAAAGTGGTGTGTGTGTGTGTGTGTGTGTGTGTGTGTGTGTGTGTGTGTGTGTAAAGAACAAAGCTGAGTGGGTAGAGATGTGGAAAATATCTGCTATGTGTTGGGAGCAAAACAAGATTAAATATATTTTTCAAAAATTAACTCAAAATAAATAAATAAAATAGTTATTCATTCTGAGTGTCAAAGTCTCATGCACATGCCAATGAGGTGAGCAAAGGACACTCTCAGTTGTCTGAATATTTGTTTCAAGAAAAGATTAGATCCTGAGGGCTGGAACTTAATCAGTATTTTGATCCAATAATAGATGTATTTATTTCCTTTTAGTTGGCGTGATAATACCATGGTAAAGGCACATTAGGGAAAAAGGGTTTATTTTGGCTCACAGTACAAGAAAGGTACAGTCTTCTGTAAAAGGGCTCCAAACCTTAGCTCAGCTGACTCCATGATGAAAGCACTATTCATCTATCATAACTCAACATATAGACAGCACCCACTGAAATGAAAACAACTAATCCATCAAAGTCCAGAGTTTTGGGAAAGTTCCTAAATGTACAGAACTTGCTTTTTGGCTTCCATAGTTCTGGTTTTAACTAACTATTCTTATTTTATCAACCCAGAAAGTGTGTGTGTGTGTGTGTGTGTGTGTGTGTGTGTGTGTGTGTGTGTGTGCGTGTGTGTAAAAGCCCACCCTTAGAAAGGATAGAGGCTACTTTGGGAGCCCCAGTATCCATTGTACTTGCCAGCCAGAAAACGACACTGTATCATAATTCTGGGGATCTGTGTTTAAGAGCAGTTTGAGATACGATACCTCATATGAGTGCTAGAAAACAAGCTCTTAACCACTGAGCCATCTTTACTGCTCTCCTGGATATGTTACTGAACTGGGAAAATATACTCACCAGACTCTTCGCGCTTCAGGGAATTGAAGCATGTATTTCCTTACCTCACACTCTTAAGATCTCGAGACTACGTACGTTATGGACATTGGTTAGAGAAAATAGAGATGTATTTAGATTAATATTTGGTCTCTATTCTCAGAAATGCTATGTGGTTCTTCTCCCTGTTGATTTCATTCTAACACAGCTTCAGTTAGTGCTTCTGGATACCCTGTACTTTGTCTTTCATCACGAGTGTCTAAAACAGTCAGTAATTCAGAGAATTTAAAATTCTTCTCCCTTTGCTGTTTCTTACCTTCTCTAAAAACCTTGGGGACACAAAAGAGGCTACCTATACCATTTTATTTATCTCTCCTTATGGAGAACCAAGCCAGGCATGTCTGCCAGTTAATAATCAAAAAGAAGAAAATTGAAACTAGCATTGAGACCATACTTTCTCAAGATAGTCACTTATGATAAGCATTGCTGTGTTACTATAAAGTTTCATTTTTAATGTAATAGGCTAAATATGAAAATTGTTATTTACTCTATACCAAATGCCTAGGGTCATGGGTAGGAAGGATCAAGTAAGTTGACAACAATGTGCTTAGGAGAGCTAAGTGTGAAAATATCATATGAACTATTGCTAATCATGGAATCATTCTTTATGTGCAAGTAAATCTTTTGACTATGAAGAAAAACCTGCCATGCATTTATTCATTATTCTCAAGACTCTGGGGTCTAGACTTACTATAGGTTATTATTTTCTTATTATTTTCCTCTTCTCTTTGGAGTAAGAATGTCTTTCTCTTTTGTAAGAAAGAAACAAGAGACATTCTTAATAAAAACAAAAGGAATTAGAAGGTGCTATCCAATATTTGTGTCACCATTCTGTGTTGGAAGCTTATTAGGTTTGAAAATATCGAAGAGTTTTGAGTCTCAGGATACAGCAGACTTTCAGTTTCACTTAGGTATAATTTAAGTAATGTTTATGTCAGACTATGAACTTCAGACATTATAGGCAATACTGAAACAAGGCCATTTTGGACACTGGGATAGAAAGACTGCAGTTTTATTTTCTGAAGCACATGATATTGTGAACACTAAGGGAAGAATCCTGTGGTCTATGTATTCTTGTGCCCATACAAAAATGTTGAGAATGGGTTGTGGACTGAAATCCTAACCACCAAGGTAATGATATCAGTAGGAAGAACATGCCACAAGTAACTAGGTTGCAATTAGAATATGGGTTTTTATTAAAGAGGCCACAGAGAACAGAGCTGTTAATTTTGCTAAATAAGGATACTGAACTTATCACCAGTCAAATGGAACATTAAAGTTGTCCCTGAATTGATCTGGAAATGTTTAGCTCTCCAGAACTGCAGAAATAATTCTGTTATGGAAAGGTATGGAGTCCAAGGAGGAACTTAAGGTGGAATGTCCTTTCAAGTCAGAGTTTACTGGAAGAATTATTAATGCCAGACAGACAAAAGCATAGCAGAGGCTCTAAGTAGAGTTCAGGCCAATGAGACAAAACGGGGTTCCCTGTCATAGGACTCAAGGAATGCAGACTGTGTGTCACTATGGACCCAGACTCCTGGCTCCTGGGTTGCAGAGGGAGGGAAGGGAATTCAAGGGAAGAAATATTCTTAAGTCTGGTGACTTAGGGTTTATAACTTCCTCAATGGTGTGAAAAAGCACCCACCATTATCCTGGAACCTGGATTCCTGGGGAGTTGGTTAGATTGTTAGGGATTCACAGACTCACCCTTCTCTTTGAAGACATGTGGGCATGGCCTAAATACTGTAGCTGTAAACCTAACAGTATTTAAAAATTTATTCAACTGATGGTACTTTATTAGAGTAGCCTGAGTGGACCAAACATTCATTCGATCCCTTTTCCTAAGTGCCTAATATGTGTTTGGATTATGTTGGGTCTTACTTTAAGTAAAATTAAAACTTCATGAGTTATTCTATATGCAAGCACACTCATTTTAAACATTTTAATCGGGTATTGTGCCTGTTTGCGAGCCCCAAGAGACCACGAAGGAGCCGATTCCGATGCAATCACACTAGGGTCTTTTGATTCAAGCTCAAGCTTGGGCTCACCAATGACCCTGATGCAACAGAATGAAAAGGTGAAACCCTGGGCCCTCTGCAGGGTGAGGTTTTATAGGAAATGGCATGTAAGTGGCGGAGGGGTCTAGCCTGGCACACATCTGATTTGGGGGTTATTATGAAACTTTGTTGCCCTTTAAAATAATTGACTGGTGTTGGTATCCAAACCATAAACTCGACTTCTGCTTTCCTTCAGATGGCTGCTAGGAAGTGAAGTGCCACATAACTTGTAACCTGGAAACTGGTGACAGTTTGTTCAACTTTAGGTCAGGTTCTCTAAGATGGTTTCTGAAGCCGAGATCTGTTTCTCACAGGTAGGACTTAAAGGGAATGTCTAGCATAGATTTGACATAATGTGAATTCTATCAACACATTTTAACCAAAATATATATTAGATATTTGTAAAAAAAAATTGAAATTAAGAAGATGGCAGCCATATTTTCATGATTGGATATTGACTTTTCTACTAATTTATGGATCTACTCTTTGCTTCTTCACTCTTCATTGTACAAAAGTCTGGGCTCCGTCTCTCCCTGTCATTTAGGTTCTAGAATCATAGGTTTCAGTATTAAGGCAAGGTCATTCTACTCATATCGTAGTTCCCATAAGTAATTTTTCATTTAATCAGAAAATATAAGTTAACAGGATCTTGTGAATGTGTTCCAAGAAACTTCAAGGGAGAACTAGTCTGTAGTCACATTTATAAAGGAGGATTTATGGACATACCATGCATAAGCAACACTTATTTCTGTGGGATTTGCTGAGTTTTTTGCATTCAGAGACCTGAATTTATCTTTGCAGTATAATCCAATCCTAACACTGATAAAGGAAACCATTAGCTCGCCTCATCCCTGCTTAAAAACAGAATTTATATGCAACAAAAACACCATTCAGAAGTGTGTTTAGGACTGATTGTATCTAAAAACCACATGAGGTAGTTCTGAAAATTAAATCACAACCATGCAGAACTTTCTCCATTTGCATTCGATTTGTATTGCTTCCAAATTTCCATATTTTTAAAATCCTCTCTCATCTAGCAATTAGGAAGAGTGTATGCTTGCATGTTGTGAGAGAAGTTACTACCTAAATATACACAGGAGAGACGGTGCAACTACTGCCACACAGGGTTAAAGGAGATTGGCGTTCACTCATAAAGCAACATCTCCATATTACCTTGACAAGCCTCAGACAGATGAGATGAGGGGAAAGATAGTGAAACCTATAAAGCAAACCTCTTTGGAGAAAAATATGTATTCTAAGTCAAAGTTATAGTCTATGATTAGATTTCTGTATTCCTTGCTGTCCTCACCTTCACCTTCCTATGCTGCAGCATCGCTAATTCGTATTTCCTCCCTGAGCAAGGTAATCTTTAGGGTCCCTTAACTGTGATCAAGCTGCTGTTTACATCTTTAGGGTTTGAGAAAGGTAAATTCTTCGAGTAAAATTTGACAAAATTTTGACATTACTCTGTTAGAGTCAAGAGCAAGATGAGAGCCTCCTCTCTCTCTCTCTCTCTCTCTCTCTCTCTCTCTCTCTCTCTCTGTCTCTGTCTCTCTCTGTGTGTGTGTGTGTGTGTGTGTGTATGTGTGTGTGTTTACACATGCTTATGTACACATGCACAGGTGCAGGGGTATGCATTGGTGTGGAGAACAGAGGTCAACCTCAGATGTCATGGTTCAAGTGTCATCTCACTAGATAGGACACACTGCTACCACTGACTCTGGGGTTACTACTACATGCCACTGTGCTTGCCCTTTTTTATTTTGTTTGAATGATTGTTTTTAACACAAGTTCTGGGAATTAAATACAGGTCTTCCAAATTGCTACTGAACTATCACCCCAATATTTCTGTTTCCATATTGCAGCCTGCCTGGTCAGTCACCCTTGCCACATATTGTTTATTGGTGCAGTTCACATAATTCTTTAGACACTTGCAAAAATATTTTGTCCTCAAAGTTAGAAGTGGCCCTTTAGGCCACAGCAATCTAAAATGTGTACTGTGTGCTTACATTGTCCTCAGAATTGATGGTTTTGAGACTGTGGTAAGCATGGAGCTTGAGGATTTACAAACTGCCACAGCCATTCCATGACACTATTGATTTGAATAGTGAAAACATATTGGCCTTCTATTTTCATATCTTTCCTAGAAATTTTGTTTTCAAACAATTTACTTACTTTATTATTTATTAATTAATTTATAATTAATTTATAATTAATTGTTTATTAATTATTTTCACTGATTAATGAAAGAATTGGTGTAAAAACTGGGCATTGAAGAACATGCCTATAGTCACAATGCTTGGAAAGTAGAAGCAAGTGAATCAGGAGCTTAAGATCACCTGAGTCCTTAGTGAGTCAGAGGTCAGTGTGGTCTAAGAAAGACTATCTCAGAAAACTGAAATATAAAATAAAATTGAAATTATAAGAATTAGAAGTACCTTTTTAGACTCTTGTATTTTATTCAATGGAAGGCTGGCAATGTTTTTCTTTTAATACTGCTTCCTAGATTATGATTTTGAAAGTAATATGTAGTACTTTGTTTTGAACTTAAGAAATGATATGGGTTACAGATATGACTCAGTCAGTGAAGTGGTTGCCACAGAAGCATACTGACTTGCATTGAATCCTAACGCAATATCCAGGATTAATGGCATTCTGCCTATAATCCCAGATCTGGAGAGGCAGAAATAGGCACCGTGAGTTAGTGGCTACTCAGTGCAGTTTAATCAATAAATTCTCGGTTCAAGGGGAAACACTAATGGCCAATTTTAGTTGTTGACTTAACTGCATCTGGAATTGACCAAAACACATGATGCTGGAAACTCCTGTACAGAATCTTCTTGATTAGACTGTTTAAAATATGAAGACCAACTCAAATTCCTGGTACAGCCTTTGGAAGGAGCCCAATAACAGGACAAAGAGAGATGCTTTGGTTTTTGCTTGCTTGCCCTCACTCTCATTGGTAGCACTATTTTTCTGACTTCTGCACTTTTCCTTCCACATTATTAGGATTGATTTCTTTTGTAATTCAAATATACACTGACAAGCAGCAGATCTCCTGAAAACCTCCATGCCTATAGGGCCAAATTGGAACTACTGAGACATTTAGTGGTGTGAACAAAGCAATTACCACATTCTCAGCCTCTCCTGTGTTAAGGAAGCCATTGTTGGATTTTATCCTACAAGACAATCTAATGAATCACACACACACACACACACACACACACACACACACACACAGAGAGAGAGAGAGAGAGAGAGAGAGAGAAGACGATTAATGATCAATTGACAGATAATAATAGATGATAGATATATGAATATGAGAGAATAGAATAAAATATGATAGGATAGAATAATAGAATTGTATAGAAGAATAGAATAGAATAGAATAGAATAGAATAGAATAGAATAGAATAGAATAGAATAGAATAGAACAGAACAGAATAGAACAGAATAGGAGTAGAATAGAGAATAGAGAATAGAATAAGTATGTGAAAAGAAGGACTTATCTTTACAGTCAGTCTCAGAAAGACAGGTAAGTTACAAGTGAGATGACACCATTTCACTCTTAAGTGTCACTCTATGTCCCTTATGGTAAAGACCAGGCCCCAAGAAGTGTTTCATTATAGAGAATTAAAAACCTTAAGAGAGGGGACATTGTGGGATGTCTTTAGGTCATTGAATGTGTGCCTTCATGTGGGATTATTAGAACCTGATCTCTTTCACTTTCCAGTAATGTGGTGTGTGTTTCTATTCTGCCATGATTTGCCATCATGCAAAGGGCCAGTGGACTATAGATCAAGATCTTTAATCTTTGAGACAGAGTAACCATTTCCCTTTCTAACTGGATTAGTTCAGGGTCTTGTTTTGTTTTTTAGAAAAAGGAAGCAGGGTAACATATCAAGTCCATTCTTCTATATATGCCCATTTTTGGTTATTCAGGAAAAAAAAGGTATAAGAGTTACAAGAGGAATAAAGGTCATTTACTGATTTTTATTTAATTTCGAAATACAAGACTTGCATTTTTCTTCTGTGGGGCATATCTATGACCTTTTATTGTGTAATTCAATCACATTTGTTTTAGTTTTGTCAGACTAAACACACTGTGAAGGAAAATTGAGATTAATGTGCTTGTAGAAGAAAAGAAACCCGATGTGAATGTCTATGTACACATGACAAAGTAATTTGTAAGAATGAATTTGAAAATTTTAACAAAAAAATACATACTGTCTGAAAACAATAGAAGAGCTTCTTCGTCAATCAATTTAGCCATCGACAATCCAGTACTACTGAATTAACCAATGCAGCCTGTAGTACTGTGATCCAGTATCACTACGTGAACCAAGTCAGTCTTTAATGTTGTGCTCCAGTATCCCTGAGTTGCTCTTGGACCTACTGGGAACTATTAAGACTGTGTATAAGAACTGAACATTGTGTTTAATCAGAACAAGTCTCCCTAAGTATGTAGTTTTTTCCTGAAAAGCTTCCCTTTAGTATCTATGTCAGAAGCATTAAACATTAGGTGGACCAGGCCAGGAGGCACTTTGGGGAGGCGAGAGTCTCTAAGCTTGCATCAGACAAGCAAACTCCAGGGGCTGCTTGAACAAAAATTGAGGAACAAGTCTTGTGTCTGTGTTCTCTCTTGCTATGGAACAAATCACCCCAAAGCTTAACAGCTTAAATCAAAGCATGCATTCATTATCTCCAAGTTTCTGAGTCTGAATACAAGCTATGTTTGGCTGGAGTCTCTGGTTTATCATTTCTTAGAAGACTGCAAGTCCTTGGCAGGGAGTCTGTCCTCTTCTCTCAAGGCCTGCCTAGGGAAGTGTTCCCTTCCAAGCTCACCATGTAGCTGGCAAGGTTTTAATTCCATGTCAGTGACAGGATTTAGAGCTTTAATTCTTCACTGGCAACTGGCCAAGAACCATCCCCAGTTCCCTGACATCTGGGCTCCTCTACCATAGCAGCTGGTTTCAGCTAAGTTTGCAGTCTGTTGGCAGAAGGAAACCATGGTCTTTTGTGAGCTAATCTTCGAAGCGATACTCCTTCAGAGTTGTTCTATCCTCTTGATTATAAGCCAGCTACTCAAGGGGAAGGAACTGTACAAGGACATTGATGCCAGGAAGCAGGGATCATTAAGGTCCATCCTTGAAATCTATCTCCCATATTATCAGGGGCTATGAACAATATGGTGATTAGAAGAGGAAGCATTTCATCTTCTGCTGCTTAAAAGATAATTGAGTTTACAGGTTTTAGCTTGTTCAAATTTTAGAGTAAGTAGGACTTATATTTATATGATTAAAAGCTAAAAACTTTTATATAGCTGTTGGGTCATGGAGTAGAGGATGATAATGAAAATTGGTAGGGAGGTCTGCCAAAATAACACTAAAGCTGGACATTTGATTCCACAGGTAGATACATGCCCAAAGCACTTTACAGAGTTTCCTACATAGCTATGTTTACTACTGCATTGCTTACAACATCAAAAATATGAAACGAGCCTAGTTGTCCATCATCAACACATAGGAGGAAAAAGAAAATGTGGTACAAACATACAATATAATTGTATTCACTTGTAAAGAAAAATAAAAATGATAGCATTTGTCAGAAATAGAACTATAGGCCATCATGTGAAACAAAATGAATTAGCTTCAGAAAAATAAACATTATGTATTTTCTCACATATAGAATCTAGAGTTACATTTATATACATTTAAAGAGTGTCTTATAGAATTATTGCTGTTGCAATGAAACACCATGAGCAAAGTTAACTCAGGACCTCAAGTCTCTTGAGGGTTAGGTGCATGTTCTCTGACTGAACCCAGACCCCGAAGTCCTCTGCTGTATATGTGTTGGGGGCCTCCTGTCAGCAGGTGTATGCTGCCTGGTTGGTGGCTCAGTATCTCCGATATCTCAGGGGTCAAGGTTAGCTGAGAATGTTGGTATTACTATGGTGTCGCCCTCCCCCTCATCTTCTTTCAGCTTTTCCCTAATGCAACCACAGGGATCCTTGGTTGGGTGTAAAGAGCATCTAACTCTTATGGCTGCCTGTTGGGACTCTCAGAGGGCAGCCATGTTGGGCTCCTGTCTGTAAGCCTGCCATAGCATCAGTAATAGTGTCAGACCTTGGAGTCTCTTCTGGAGCTGGATCCCAAGTTGGGCCAGTTACTGAACCTCCTTCCCCTCAGTGTCTTCTCAATTTTTGTCGCTGTATCTCTTTTAGACAGAAAAAAAGTTCTAGGTCAGAATTTTTAATTGTGGGATGGCAACCTAATCCCTCCACTCGATGCCCTTATCTTTCGACTGGAGGTGAACTCTACAAGTTCCCTCTCCCCACTGTAGAGCATTTCATCTAAGACTCTTCCCTTTGTGTCCTGTGCCTCTCTCACCATCCAGGTCTCTGGTACATTCGAGAGGGCCCCTCCACCTCCTACCTACTGAGGTTGGTTGTTTCCATTCTTTCTGATGGCTCTCAGGGTTTCACTCTTGTTTAACCCCCCTCCCACTCCGATACCTGATCACATTCCCTCTTTTCCCTCCCTGTCCCCTCTCCCATCCGGGTCCCTCCCTTCCTCTGCCCCCTCCCCCAACCTGATTGCTTTCTTCTCCCTCCCAGGTGGGATTGAGGCATCCTCACTTAGACCCTTCCGATTGTTTACCTTGTTGAGTATTGACTTATCACTGAGTACATACCATGCATGTCCTTTTGGGTCTGAATTACCTCACTCAGGGTGATACTTTCTAGATCCATCCATTTGCCTACAAAAACGCATGACGCCCTCTTTCTTAAGAGCTGAGTAATATTCCGAAAGAGTCAGTATCTTTAAATATTCAAAATCTCTTCTAAAAGTTCAGTTCATCAACTGTAGGCTTATGTAAAAATCAGAATTATGTACTTTAGTAATTCAAGAGAGAAGAACCAGGGCCCTGTTACTATCTGAACAAAGCAAAACTGAAATTCAATAGTGAAAATAACCTACTGTCCAATATCTTAGATTCACTCATAATCTCTGGACTCCTCCAAAAGGCTTGGGTCATTTCTCTGCTCTACCATCTACAGCACAGGCAACTTGTCTTCCAGGCTCTGGCGTCCTCTGTTCTACTCTACCACTAATGCCAGTTTTGGTGCTTATTTCTTGGTACTTGCATCTCAAAATGCTCAGGTCTGCTGAAACTGGGCAACACTTTCTCAAGTAGCCTCTCCTGGACTTTCTTTGTGGTATCAAGCCTCAACTTCTCTCCATGAGACCTTCAATACTGATGTATAACTGCTACTGTGACTGCACCTTCTCCAATGGTCTATCCTGGTCTTTAAGTACTAAGCCTCAGTTTGTGTTCCTGATCTTGTCATGTCTTCAAACTAGTACTACCTGGGTAATTCTTAAAATTTACCAAGTTCAGCTGCCATAGGGGGTACAACCTTGGCTATCTTTCGAACACAGCTTCTGTTGCTGAATCTGAGAAAACACTTCCTCAGATTTCACCTAAATAATGCTGGTAATTTGTTTGTTTGTTTGTTTATTCCTTTTCACTGCTCACTGCCCCCCTCCTGGTCACTCCCTCCCACAATTCTTCCCTCATTTCCTCTCCCCTTCTCCTCTGAGTGGGTGGGGGTTGCCTTTTACATCCCCCTACCCTGGCACTTCAAGTTTCTGAGTGGCTAATTGCTTTCTCTCCCACGGAGGCCAGATAGCTAGAAGAACATATCCCATGGACAGGCAACACCTTGTGGGATAACCCTGGCTCCAGTTGTTCAGGACCCACACGAAAACCAAGCTGCCCATCTCCTAGGTCTTGCCTGTTTGTGCTCATTGGTTGGGGGTTCAGTCTCTGAGAGCCCCAAGGGTCCAGATTAGATGGCTCTATTGATCTTCTTTTGGAGTTCATCTCCAGCTGAGCAGCACAAGTTGTCCCACTAAAGCAAAGGTTTTAGTTGAGTCGTTCTCATTTCTTGTTAGCCCCAGCTATCCAGAACGACACTGTCAACTAAAACTAGCAAATGGCCTGGATAGAATACTTAAATGTGCCCAGACTTCCTTCTGGACCGTGACAAGCCAGGCCTTGATTGTCTGCATCACTCTATTTTTATCTTCCTAGCTCCCACAGAAAACCTTTGAATACTAAATGGCTTTTTCTAGCTAAAAGTTCCAAAGTCCTTCTACAATCCTCGCCAAAACAAGACCAGGTCTGTCATAGTAATACCCAATGATTCTGATACCAATTTGTCAGAGCTAGGGTTACTGTTGCTGTGATAAAATTCCATAAACAAAAGCAATTTAGGGAGGGAAGGATTTATTTAACTCACAGTTTCATATAACTTCAACATTAAAAGCAGTAAGGAAGGAGACTCTGGTTAGGAATCTGAAGGCAAGAGCTGATACAGAGGTTGTAGCGGGATGCTGCTTACTGGTTTACTGTCCATGGCTTGCCAATCCTGCTTTCTTATTATAATTAAGGACCACCAACCTGGGGATGACACCCCACAAAGGTCTAATTAAGAAAAATTCCTACAGGTTTGCATATAGCCTCATTTCATGGAGTCATTTTCTGAACTGAGGTTTCCCTCCTTGATGACTCTATCTTGTGTCAAATTGTTGTAAAACTAGCCAGCATAGATAGTTAAGTATACAAAAACATAAACATAATAATATATTTACCTACATGTACATACTTTATAGATTTATATGTTTATTTACAGACAGATGTATTCATAAACATACTATATTAAAACATACATATTTATAAGCATACATATATCCATATATTTATTTACATATATGCTATATATATTCATTTATATTTTCTAATATATTAGAAGTATATATTTTGTAAGTATGAATACCTAGAGTTAAAGTTGTATGGATATGCATTTATACATGCAGAAGGCAAAATATATAGAAATGTGTATAATATATGTTCATATATGTGTTTGTACATAGAAATGTGATATATACAAGTAATTACATAGAGAGAAAATATTTAGTCATAAATCCATATATATATAATTTATTATTACATATGTGATGTGAAAATAGAATGGGAACATGAGAAGAGAGGAAGCAGTCTACACAGAGGGGGACAAGAGAGGACATGGGGAATATGTATCAGAGGAGCAGAGGAGGGGCTGTTATTGGGTGAAAGGAGACCAGCAACAAGGAAAAAGGAAGATGGACAGGGACAAAGTTCAATGATGTCTGTAAATGACAAAACCATGATGGAATATGTAGCAGTTAACTAGTTAATCAGCTTTGGTTCCTGACGGGTCACATGCACGATGCACTCACCTAAGAGTTCTGGATTCAGGAATGAAAGACACACACTTGCCAGCTAATCTTAGTATGCCTTGACTAGTTCAATGACTGGCACATCTATACCTCCCCAGGGCTAGCAAATACTCTCCTCTGGTATTCTCAAGTTAACATCTTCTAAAATCTATATTTCATCTCTGCTACTCCAGACCAAATGGTAGAAATGGCCCAGCCATTGGCTGTATGGCAGTTCTTGTTTTGTTTTTTTTGTTTTTTTTAATTGCATTTTTAATTTACATTTTAAGTGTTATCCATTTCCCAGTTTTCCCTCCACAAACCCACTATCCTAACCCCCTGCTTCTATGAGGGTGCTCCCTCACCCACCCACCCACTCCCTCCCACCTCCCCACCCTGACATTCCTTTACACTGGGACATCTAGCTTTACAGGACCAAGGGCCTCTCCTCCCATTGATGCCCTGCAAGGCCATCTTCTGATACATATTCGAATAGAGCATAGGTCCATTCTTGTGTTCTCTTGGGATGTTGGTTTCATCCCTAGGAGCTCTGAGGGGTCTGCTTGGTTGGTATTGTGTTGCAAACCCCTTCAACCACTTCAGTCCTTTTTCTAACTCCTCCATTGGTGACCCTGCTCTTAGTTCAATGGTTGACTATGAGCATCTGCCTAATATTTGTAAGGCTATGGCAGAGCCTCTCAGTAGACAGCTATATCAGGCTCCTGTCAGCATGCACTTCTTAGTATCCACAATATTTTCTGGGTTTGATGGCTGTATATGGGATGCATCCACAAGTAGGGTAGTCTCTGGATGGCCTTTCAGGCTTTGCTCTACAATTTGTCTTTGTATTTCCTCCTGTGAATATTTTCATTCCACCTTCAAAGAAGATCTGAAGCATCCAATTTTGGTCTTCCTTCTTATTGAACTTCATGTGGATCAGTGAATGCATACCATCTGTGTTCTTTTGTGACTGGGTTACCTCACTCAGGATGTTATTTTCTAGTTTCATCCATTTGCCTAAGAATTTCATGAAGTCATTGTTCTTAAGAGTTGAGTAGTATCCCCTTGTGCAAATGTACTGCATTTTCTGTATCCATTCCTCTGTTGAAAGACATCTGAGTTCTTTCCAGTCTCTGGCTATTATAAATAAGACTGCTATGACCACCCTGTACAAAGATCAAGTCCAAGTGGATCAAGAACCTCCACATAAAACTAGATACATTGAAACTAATAGAAGAGAAAGTGGGCAAGAGCCTCAAACACATAGGCACAGGAAAAAATTTCCCAAACAGAACACCAATAGCTTATGCTCTAAGATCAAGAATCAACAAATGGGACCTCATATAATTCCAAAGCTTCTGTAAGGCAAATAATACTGTCAATAAGACAAAAGAGCAACCAACAGATTGGGAAAAGATCTTTACCAATACTATATCTGATAGAGGGCTAATATGCAATATATACAAAGAACTCAAGAAGTTAGACTCCAGAGAATCAAATAACCCTTTTAACAAATGGGCTACAGAACTAAACAAAGAATTCTCAACTGACAATGACTTCGAATGACCACGAAGCACCTAAAGAAATGTTCAACATTCTTTGTCATCAGGGAAATGCAAATCAAAACAACTCTGAGATTCTACTTCACACCAGTCAGAGAGGCTAAGATCAAAAACTCAGGTAACAGCAGATACTGGCCAGAATGTGGATAAAGAGGAACACTCCTCCATTGTTGGTGGGATTACAAGCTGGCACAACCATTCTGGAAATCAGTCTGGAGGTTCCTCAGAAAATACGACCCTGCTATACCACTCCTTGGCATATATCTAAACGATGTTCCCACATATAACAAGGATCCATGGCAATTCTTTATTACCAATCGAAGCCATCTCGTGCCAGGGACCCTCAACATCTGGAAGTACAGCTTTTGGGAGCTTAATTAAGACAAAGCATTAGAACCAATTCCCTATAGAAAGCATTCATTTATATGCCCACATACGAACTTAAAATAAAGATTAATATCTTCTATCCAACTGCTCACCAACTCATAGAGGATTTTCTGTGCACCCCTCCGGAAAATGGCCATGTTTATTTGCAGTGAAAACATAGTTCTTGGCCTTCAAACTAAACTGATTTCACCCCCTCTGGCACACTGGACTCTAGTTTTTGGAAAAAAAAATGTCTCTGAGCAAAGTGGACAAGGGTAAGCTCTGGCATAAGGGTGTAGGTTCCTAGGAATTTCTTCATTCTCAAAAAGTTACTAGAGGGGTTTCTAAGAACAATTTTTGTTATCTATCCTTTGTTATTCTTTAGAATCCCCAAATGGTGGTCTCTTTATTATTTTTTAATATCTTGGAGAGAATATTTTGATCTATTTATATTGATCTTCCCAGAATCTCTGCACTCTGACACTCAATGTAGATTTCAAATATTTGTGTATCAGTAAACCTACTTGATAGTGGAAGGAGGGAAGCTTCCATAGCACTTATCATTTTCATGAGATGATCACAAACCTGCAAGGGGACATGTTTACATGCGTCATGGGTAACAGTGTGATGGCTAAATAGATACCACTGATAGCAGAGATGTAACCCACAGAGTTACAGACAACCTGGTGGTGAACATATATACATCAGGGGAAAAAAGTAAAACAAAAGATGAATAGATGAATCTATATTTCAAATGCTATCCCTTTTCCCACACCTAATTGCTCAACCCTTCCCCTACACTGGGGGGTGGAGGGAGGGTCCAGCCATGGCAGGACCAAGGGTTTCTCCTCCCTCTGGTGCCCAGCAAGGCCATCCTTTATTAATTACATAAGTAGATATTAAGCCTCTATCGGATGTAGGATTGGTAAAGATCTTTTCCCAATCTATTGGTTGCTGTTTTGTCCTAATGACAGCGTCCTTTACCTTACAGTAGCTTTGCAGTTTTATGAGGTCCCATTTGTCAATTCTTGATCTTAAATCATAAGCAATTAGTGTTCTGTTCAGGAAATCTTTCCCTGTGTTCATGTTTTCAAGGCTCTTCCACACTTTCTCTTCCATTACTTTCAGTGTATCTGGTTTTATGTTCAGGTCCTTGATGCACTTGGACTTGAGCTTTGTATAGGGTAATAAAAATGGATTGGTTTGCATTCTGCTATATGCTGACCTCCAGTTGAACTAGCATCATTTGTTGAAACTGCTATCTTTTTTTCCACTATATGGTTTTTGCTCTTTTGTCTAAAATCAAGTCACCATAGGTATGTGGGTTCATTTCTGGTTCTTCAATTCTGTTTCATTGATCTACCTGCCTGTCTCTGTACCAATACCATACAGTTTTTGTCACAGTTGCTCTGTAATGTAGACTGAAGTCAGGGACAGTGAGTCCCCAAGAAGTTTTTTTTATTTTTGAGGTAGCTATCCTGTTTTTTTTTAACCAAAAATGAATCTGCAAACTATTTTTTCTAACTCTATGAAAAACTGAGTTGGAATTTTGATGGGATTTGCAATGAATCTGTAGATTGCTCTTAGCAACATGGTCATTGTTAGAATATTGATCCTGCCAATCCATGAGCATGGGAGATCTTTCCATTTCCTGAGATCTTCTTCAATTTCTTTCTTCAGAAAATTGAAGTTCTTGTCATACACGTCTTTCACTTGCTTGGTTAGTGTCACACCAAGGTATTTTATATTATCTTCACTATTGTGAAAGGTGCTTATTCCCTAATTTCTTTCTCAGCCTGTTAATCCTTTGAGTACAGGAAGGCTTCTGATTTGTTGGAGTTAATTTTATATCCAGCCACTTTGCTGAAGTTGTTTATCAGGCATAGTAGGTCTCTAGTGGAACTTTTGGAGTCACTTAAGTATACTATAATAGCATCTGCAAATAGTGATATTTTGATTTCTTCCCTTCCAATTTGTATCCTTTTGACCTCCTTTTGTTGTTTGATTGCTCTGGTTAGCTCAAAGCTGTGAGCTTTCCTCTTAACACTGTTTTCATTGTATTCTGTAAATTTGGGAATGCTGTGCTTTCATTTTCATTAAATTCTAAATAGTCTTTTTTTTATTTATTCCTTGACCATGTTATCTTGAGTAGAGTGTTTTCAACTTCCAGGCATATGTACGCTTTCTGTTGAGTACTATATTAAATAGGTAAGGAGAGACTGGGATGCCTTGTCTAGCTCCTGATTTTAGTAGATTGCTTCAAGTTTCTCTCCATTTAGTTTGATGTTGGCTACTGGTTTGTTATATATTGCTTTTACTATGTTTAAGTATGGGCCTTGAATTCCTGATCTTTCCAAGACTTTTAACATGAAGGGGTGTCAAATGCTTTTTCAGCATCTAGTGAGATGATCATTTTTTTCTTGAGTTTGTTTATATAGTGGATTGCATTGATGGATTTCCATATATTGAATGATCCCTGCATCAGTGGGATGAAGCTTATTTGATCATTATGGATGATCATTTTGCTGTGTTCTTATATTTGGTTTACAAGAATTTTATTGAGTATTTTTGTGTCAATATTCATAAGAGCATTTGGTCTGAAGTTCTCATTCTTTGTTGGGTCTTTGTGTGGTTTGTGGCTTAGGTATAAGTGTAATTGTAGCATCACAGAAGGAATTGGGTAGTCTTCCTTCTGTTTTTACTGTCCAATTATTTGGACAGTATTGGTATTAGATCTTCTATGAATGTCTGATAGAATTCTTCACTAAACCATCTGGTCCTGGTCTTTATTTGGTTAGTAGACTTTTAATAATGCTTCTATTTCTTTAGTAGTTATAGGACTTTTTAGATGGTTTATCTGATCCTGATTTAACTTTGGTAGCTGATTTCTGTCTAGAAAATTATCCATTTCATCCAGAGTTTCCAGTTTTGGTGAGTATCTGCTTTTTCAGTAGGATCTGAGAAATTTTTTAATTTCCTCAATTTCTGCTGTTTTGTCTCCCTTTTAACTTCTGGTTTCATTAATTTGGATACTTGCTCTAGGTTCTCTGGTTAGTCTGGCTAAGGGTTTATTATTTTTTGATTTTCTCAAAGAACCAGCTTCTCTTTTTGTTGATTTTTTTGTTTAGTTCATTTTGTTTCTAGTTGGTTGATTTCAGCCCTAAGTTTAATTATTTCCTGTTGTCTCCTCCTCTTATTCCACTGCTTTTAGGTGTGCTCTCAAGCTGCTAGCGAATCCTCTCTCCAGTTTATTTTTGGCAGTACTCAGAGCTATGAGTTTTCCTCTTACCACTGCTTTCATTTTCTCCCATAAGTTTGGGAGTGTTGTGCCTTCATTTTCATAAAATTCTAAAAAATCTTTAATTTCTTTCTTTATTTCTTCCTTGACCAAGTTATCATTGAGTAGACCGTTGTTCATCTTCAATGTGTAAGTGGGCTTTCTGTTGTTGTTATCAAACACCAGCATTAGTTCATGATGATCTGATTGGATGCACGGGATTATTTCAATCTTCTTGTATATGTTGAGGTCTGTTTTATGACCAATTACATGGTCATTTTTATAAAAGGTATGATGAGGTGCTGAGAAGAAAGTATATTCTTTTGTTTTAGGATGAAATATTCTATAGATATCTGTTAAAACCATTTGATTCATAACTTCTTTTAGTTTCTCTGTGTCTTTATTTCATTTTGTTTCCATGATATATCCATTGCTGAGAGTGGGCTGTTGAAGTCTCCCACTGTTGATGTCTGAGGTGCAATGTGTGCTGTGAGCTTTAGTGAGGTTTCTTGTATGAATGTAGGTACCCTTAAATTTGGAGCATAGATATTCAGGATTGAGAGTTCATCTTGGTGAATTTTTTTCTTTGATGAATTTGAAGTGTATTTCCTTATCTTTGCTGATAGAATGGATACCCCAGCTTGTTTCTTGGGACCATTTTCTTGGAAAATTGTTTTCCTGCCTTTTAGTCTGAGGAAGTGTCTGTCTTTGTCACTGAGGTATGTTTTCTGTATGCAGCACAATGTTGGGGCCTGTTCATGTAGGGTCTGTTAGTTTATTTGTTTTTACTTGGGAATTAAGTCCATCAATGTTAAGAAATACTAAGGAATGTTTGTGTTTCCTGTTTACTTTCTTGCTTTTTCTAGGGTGTAGTTTCCCATCTTGTCTTGGTATTTTCCATATATTATCCTTTGTAGGGATGCCTTGGTGGAAATATATTATGTAAATTTGGCTTTCTCATGGAATATCTTGGTTTCTCCATCTATGTTAATTGAGAGTTTTGCTGGATAGAAGAGCCTGGGCTGGCATTTGTGTTCTCTTAGCATCTTTACAACATGTGCCCAGGATCTTCTGGCTCTCCTAGTCTTTGGTGAGAAGTCTGGTATTCTTTCTTTGTTTTTTGCATTTGGTGTTTTAACTATTATGTCCAGGATGAATTTCTTTTCTGGTCTAATCTATTTGGAGTTCTGTAGGCTTCTTGTATGTTTATGGGCAGTTCTTTATTTAGGTTAGGAAAGTTTTCTTCTATAATTTTGTTGAAAATACTTACTGGCCCTTTCATTTGGGAATCTTCTATACTTATTATCCTTAGGTTTGATTTTCTCATAGTGTCCTGGAATTCCTGGATGTTTGGGGTTAGAAGCCTTTTGTGTTTTACATTTTCTTTGATGGTTGTATCAATGTTTTCTATGGTATCTTCTGCCACTGGCTTCCTGTCCCAGACTGCTCCTCGGTTCCTGTGTCCAGAGGCCTCCAGGCAGGTTCCTAATGTGTCAGGCATGTGAGCAGAAGTTGTGGTCTCCCCTGAGCTCTCAGGATTATCTGCACTTTTGAGAGTCCATCTCTCTCCTCCAGGGGATTTGTCTACAAAGTGCTGTGGGACTGTGTCAGCTCTGGGTGCAGCTGGGAACTGGAAGCTTCTTTTTCTTTTTTAAACTAAACATAACTTTTTGAGAATTGCATATATGAGTACACTCCTTACAGCTTATGTGAAACTTTATTCTCTCTCTAAAACCCATGGCTTCTTTTTCTTTAAATGCATACCCATAGACATAGACACAAGTAGACACACGGTTACACACAGAGAGAAACACATAGGTATATAAACACACAACACCCCACACAGAGACATATACATGGGCACACACACTTGCACACATGCACACACATATACAATGTAACAACTGGGTAACCCCAGTTCACTTAGTGATTCTCATAATGCTAGTATGATCACTTGGGATTAGATTACCTATAATGGGTTTATCTCTGGAGAAGATTGACTCTTTCTCAATAGTTGTTGATCTCAGAAGTAGTACTTAATCTAGGAATGGGATCTTACAAATTTTCCTTCACCCATATTGACATGTCAACAAGTGCTGTCATTCAACTTTTGTTTAAGTGACCAGACTTTTTAGATTTCCTGAGTGCAGCTTTACAGTAATATATAAATGGCATGGTCTCTGAGTAGATATTCTGACTCTCTGACTCTGATAATCTTTCAGGATGCTCTACTGAGATGTTCTCTGAGGCTTAGGTGTAGGGGCTGTGTAGATTTATCAATAGAGAGTGGGCACCTCATGGTCCTTTACTCTCCTTTTGACCAAGGGTGGCTTTCGGAGGTGTTCTTCATGTACTATAAAGAGAAGCTTCTTCAATGAACACTTGGAGGTAACCTCATCTGTGAATTTAAGAGTAAGCATTTAGAATTAATTTAGAAATTATACAAGTTTATCAAAGTGGCATAACTAGGTTCTCCATTACGATACATGACCTTACTACTCACATGAATGAACCTTAATTCTAATTAGGCATCTGTTGGTTATCCACAAGATATTAGTGCCATAATTGCACTTTTGGAGGATGTCTTGGCATGCATATCATCATTTTGTCGGTAGGCTCCATAGCTAGGTAGAGGGCTTGTTTCCTTCTCTTAGTGATTTCTGATTCTATGAAACTTAGTCCTCAGGTAAGTGTCTTCCTGGCCAGTTCCACCTCAAATTCCCTAATCCTGTATCCACAGTATTGAGTATCTTCAACAGGTTGTACCTTCAAGTTCTAGAAGACCACCAAGAGCAATCACAATAGCCATAATAAGGTGTTTCTTCAACTCCCTTCACCAACAATTCTAAGTGAGGCTTGCCACTTTGGTTTAGATTTAAGAAAATATTTTATATTTTATAGGAGTTTTGCAAGACTCATTTCACTCTGAGACTTGGAAATGGAACTCAGGTTTTGTAAAAAGTGAATTTCATTGCTTTTTATAGGTATTATGTAAAGAAGAAATAAGTAACTATTTAAAACATTTGCTATTGTATTATGATCTAAGTATGATTTTCTTTGCTGATCTTCCTACATCCCTGCCATTTGAGATACAGTCTTTGCCAGTTATCTCAGGCTGGTCTGGACCTGATCTTTCTGCTTCATAATTATAGGCATGCATATTATCTGACTTTATTAGCATCTGTTGTGAGTGGTCCATGTCTCTTTGCTTGCTTGTTAAATTCTTAGACAGGGAGTATAATAGAACTGATGAATGTGTGGGCACAGAAAAGGGTCAAGCAGTAGACAGGGTACCTGGATTTCCCACTGAGGCATTTTCTGTCTAGAATTCCATACACAGGCAACCTTTGTTAGTTATTTGTGTCCTTTAAGAACAGTGCTCTCATTCATATCCTCTAAGAGCAGTGCAGTCTTGAGTTCTTTTAGTCAATACAACTTATTGAAATAAGAGAAAATTTAATAAACTAACATCTTGCTATTCATGGTGATAGGAAGTAGGGAAATATGCTACCAAAGCAATACATAAAAATTCTTTTCTATGAATATATTTGTGTGTGTGTGTGTGTGTTATGTCTTCTTTATGTACTGTGTGTATGGTACATATCTATGTTCTGTGTATAGATCTGTGTTGTGTGTTGTGTGCAAATATGTGTTGTAACTGTCTTGTGTGTCATAGATGTATCTGTGTATCGTGTCTATATGTGTTGTGTACCGGGAGTTGCTGAAAACCTGTAGAGGTTTTTATTATTCATTCTTTAGCATAAAGAACCAGTTTTAATAGTGTTTTTTATAACTTTTATTCTTTCCTGATCTTTTAGTTTTGAGCTGTTGTTTAATAGCTAGGCTGACAGATACAAATGCTTTAACTAAGGAAAAAATATTTTCATGCTGCTCTTAATCCTCTCACTTTTGATAAGTACCCACCATCCTAAAGTTTACCAGTGTTAACTTACCTCATTTCTTGCTTTAATATAATTGCTTAGAGTTATCACTTCGCTTCTAGTATTATTAAATACTCTTTTAAGATATGTATATTTCAGTATTAGTTTATTTAATCTTTTTAAAAATTTCTGGTTCTATTAATGATTAGAAGTTCTGGGATTTATTGTATTTGTTATCAAATATCCAACATTCTTTATTATTTTACAGAACCCCATGGCTTATACTTTTATGTCAAATATAGAGCCTTTCTTCTGCTAGTTGAAACTAAAGGTCAGTATGCAAAGCTAGTTCCTAGTTGTAAAATTCATTAGTGTATAAAAAAATTTAGTTTCCTATTTTAACAACTGTGGTTATAATTTGCAATCTGTCTTTTGTATGTATAGACAAATAGAAGGTATTTTACAAAATTGAAACTTTCTTTGTGTGTGACTGTGCATGTTTTTGTTGGGAGTGAAGTATGACAGGTTTTTCATAGGGATATACAACATTAAAGTAGAAACTTCTGATTTGTACTGAATGTCAGTTATATCAAATAGTGTTTTGCTGGGGCACACAGGTAAGAGGATATTTTGCTAAAGCAGACATGTGAAAGAATATTTTCCTGAAGCAGACATACGCGAAAGGATGCTTTGCTATAGCAAACAGGTGAAAGGACACATGATGTTTAGAAGGAATATAAATATGACCCTACAAGACAATGGGGGCTTTAGCTTGGTTTGCCTTGCTCTGCCTCGCTAGTCTTCACTGGCCACACACACATACTTAGTTCACCTTACATTGCATTGCTGAGCTCCATTTATGGTGACTTCATAGAGAGACTTGACACAGACCTTCTCATGAGGTTCCTGCAGCTTCTTGCCACTTCCACATTCTCATGCTGGTTGCTGACCCTTGTGGTTTCTTCTAGATTGACCTTCACTTGCTGATCTGTTTGCGGTGTCCAACAAGTGGGCTAGACTGTAGCTGCTGGTTCTTGTGCGGTATCTGCTGAGCAGAGTTATCTGCAGCTGCTGATTTTATGTTTGCTAATGGACAGGACTGAGAACAATGAAGATTAGAATTGCCCCCAAAGAGTGATTTAACTATTTTTAAACAGGCCAACTTCCCCCATATCCGAATAACATTTCTTTTTCCACTACCTCTAGAGGATGAATACTTACTAAAGCAGGTTGAGAAAAATATATGCCAACACACACACACACACACACACACACACACACACACACACACGTAGTCATCCTAGAAAGGGAGCTTAAGCTAGACCAAAGGATAGCACATGTGATGATTTGAATAATAACAGCTCTGAAGTTCATATATTTGAAGGCTTAGTCACCAGATAGTAGCCCTATTTAAAAGGATTAGAATGTGTGGCCTTATTAGAGAGAGTATGTTACTGGGGGTGGACTTTGGGGTTTCAAAAGCCCTTCCCAAGCCCAGAGTCTCTCTTTCCCTCTGTCCATGCTGATCAGGTGTAGCTCTCATTAGTACAGTGTAGGTTATGCATGCCTCCATGCCTCCCACCATGATGATAATGGACTAAAACTCTACAACTATAAGCAATTCCCCAATTAAATGTTTTCTTGTATAAAAGTTGTTTTGGTTATGGTATCTTTTCACATCAATAGAACAGTACCTACGACAGTATCAAAGTCCAACTTAATGAACAAATGTATTTGCACTAACAGGAGCATGGATGAGGAATAATGTACCCAGAGCAGGGATAATACAGAAGCAGCTACACTGCCAACAGGGGGTGACTCAGGAGAGCTGCATCCTGGAGGTCTCAGTATCAATTGTAGGCAGCCCTGAAGGTCTGGTGATCTCTGAATTGGTATCTACTTCTCAGGCACATGATGTTGGTTTATCTTGAGATTCTCATTAGCCTCTTCCACCCTCCTAGGATAGAACTGCTATACAACAAAGTGCCTTGAGCTGCATTCAGAAATCAGAGGAAAACCTTAAATGTGGTTGCAAGCCTTATTTGACATCTTATTTAAGAATGTGTTTCCGTCTGTTCTAGATGCCAGACTTCCCGGATGCAGGCTTTGGGGAACTGTCATGTCACAGCCTCTCATCTGGCCATAGGACTACTGGGATTTGAGATGTGCTATCACATAAATCTTTATTTGTGTTCTGTGCACCAACACGCTGATCATCATGCTCAGAAGCAAGTTCTTTACCCACTGAACCATCTTCCTGCAGAAGAGCATCTATAAGAATCACCTGTCAGTAAAAAAGCTGATGGCCAATGAGCTGAGGCAGGGAACACTGGTGAGAAGCAAAAGAATTCTAGGAAATAGTGCAATAATGATGGGAGATGTGGAGAGAAAAGAGAGATGGACTGGACAGGTATATGAACTCAGAGAGAAAGAAGCCTACCTGGACTGAAGAGAGGTAGTTACATGATAGACATAGAAAAGTTTGAATGGGTTTAAGACGTTACAAGCTAGTCAGGGAATGAAGCAAAGCTTATAACCTAGGCACTTAAAAATAAATAATTAGTCTCAGAGTTATCATTCTGGGAACAGGACTGGTGCAGTAACACAGAATTTAATCCTTTTTTAACATATTCTTATGCCTCATTTTGTTTCTTTAAGTATGACTGGTCATGGCATCTTACTAAAAAGGCTATTTTTGGTAAGCAAGATAATACGCTTGCATGGTCCAGGTCCTTGAGTATCCTGGGCATAGCAACTCTACTTCTCAGAGCATTGCATATGTCTTCTTCCTCTAATTCTAAACTGGGCCTTGAATGTCACCCTGACTTGATCTGACTTCACTGGTTTGTATGTTGTTTCACATTTATGTTCTTCCTTCTCCTCTTTTTCCCTCTCCTAACAAGGCCTGCATGCTCCTGGGGCAGCAGCCTGTTCTAGTTCTGCTGAGAATTCCCAGAACTCCATCTGGATAATTAGTCTCATTACTCAGTGACATTCCACTAAAGCATACTCCTGCCCTAAACTGTAGCTTGAGTACCTCAAATTGTATGATGACTACAATAGGCATACAACAAATATGTGCTGAGTTAACACATGACTTGGGTTTGGATTCAGCCATCTGGCTCATTCCATTAAACCACACTAAAAAGATAAAAGAACTAGAATTTCAGAAAGCACCTGCACCATGAAGTCTCAATAGCATTTACCACAATTTTGGATGGTGATCTACTCTTATCCTAATGTCTCAGGAACCACATACTTCAGATTTTGGCCAGAATCTCCATATGCAGCTGCTTTTGCTATTCTTTCAGTGGCAAGTTCATCCATCTTTGGGTGATTTGGATAGACTATAATAGCTTTGTGGTACTGGGTAACTGATTACTACATAACATTTAAAGGCACCCTAGGGTTATGAGTCAAAGCACGGGATCAATTCCAGTATGTCATTGTAATTAAAGAAAGCACTCTCTGAGGGTAGAATTCATAATTCCCAGGCACTGGTTGGAGTCATTGGAACCTACAATAAGGTTCATGGACAATGGGAAACTAAAAGACAATATAAATCATCTCCTTATGAGAGAATGAATAGTAGCTTCGAATAAACAAAAGCAGCCTTTTGAATGTGATTGCAAATGCCAAATAATTTGTAAGCTTCTAAAACCTTTGTCATGACTGGAGACTGATATTTTGCAAGTGCTAGGTCATCCCTAAATTGTGAATTTACCAAAATAATTATATTTGAGAGTCCCATTGCTGCTGTACACTCTGGGTTGATACTCAAAGCTTATATATTACTAGCATATTTCAAAGTATTACAAAAAAAGATAACAGTGAAAAGCAAGAGACCTTATCTCAAAAAGACCCGAGACTTCTGTTTCTGACCTTTGCACATATTCACACACCCAAATGCTTGTAGACACATCACAGACAAATTCATGTGGACAGACGCACACACACACACACACACACACACACACACACACACACAAACACACACACACACACACACACACACACCTTAAAAATCTATGAATAAACATTATATGTATGCAGTCTTTGAGGATAAAATGAAGTACATTCACGTGTTTATGATCAGATGCCATCTTCGTTACTTTTCTATTGCTGTGATAAACACCATCACCAAAAGACACTTTTGGAGGAATGAGGTGTATTTCATCTCACACCTCCCAATATACACTCCAGCACTGAGGATACAGTCAGGACATGAAATCAAGGTGAGAACCTAGAGGTTCAAATTGACACAGACGCTATGGAGTATGCTGCTTTCTAGCTTGTTTGTCCTGCTTTATTTACCCTTCTTTTCACACCCCAGGCTGTTCACCTCAGAGATGGCACTGCCCAGAGTGGGAGGGCCCTCCAACATTAACCATAAATCAAGAAAATACGCTACAGCAATCAGATGAAGCCACTTTCTCAATTGAGATGGCATCTTCTAAGGTATTTCTAAGATTGTATCAGCTTGGCAAAACACAACAAAAACAATAAACACAACAAAGGAAAACCAAAAAGACAAACAACTTGAAATAACTTGAAGTTCCATTTTGGGGTGCAATTACTCTCTCTCTCTCTCTCTCTCTCTCTCTCTCTCTCTCTCTCTCTCTCTCTCTCTCTCTCCTTCTCATGAAAACAGTAGTAGCTAAAATAAAACAATTAGTAAGAAGAATACAGCCAAACTCAAATAGCACATGAGCTAATGTGCAGAATTACAGTGAGGATAATTTTAGCGTAGGTTCAGAAATCAAGAGACTCAGTATTAGCTAATGACGGATAACAGGAGTAAAGACACCTACTATGTCTGGAGCTGGACCAGATCAGGAACATACAAATCAACCAGCCATTCTCCTTCCTCCTCCCCTCCCCTCCCCATCTCATTCCCTCTCCTCTTCTGTCTTCACCTTCTGATATTTCTTCTTGAATTTCTCCCCTCCCATCATTTTTTTCTTCTCCACTTCTTTTTGCTTTTTGTCTCCTCATCCCTCCACCTAGTCCATTCTGTTCTGAGTATCTCTCTCCCCCTTTCATTGCTTAGTCTTTCTTTTCTGTCTGTCTCTCACATACTATTCTCCCAACATACATAATTCTCTTCTCTTCCTTTTGACCTTCTCCACTCCTTTCCTTTTTCTATCTCAAAGATTTCTGTGATTTTTAAAGAACAAATCCACACACTTTTATATAATATGACAAAATTAGAATTAGTAGAAATAATTATCACAAGTTTGCATCAACATTTATGAACATAAACCTTTTGGTTTTGGTCGAAATAGACTAATTGCTAACATTTTATCCATAATTTAGTTGAGAACTAATTTGTAATTTTGGATTTGTTTTTTTCGGAGCTGAGAACCGAACCCAGGACCTTGCACTTGCTAGGAAAGCGCTCTACCACTGAGCTAAATCCCCAACCCCAATTTTGGATTTTTTTAGTTCAGCATTATATTAATAGTGAAATGTGAAAAGTAAATTCCTGTTAACTGATAATTAATACATATAACACTTATATTAATAGTACTATATATACTATTTTATTATATACTAATATAATATTATATTAACAAATATACACCTAATTAGACACTTTTAATACTATTATATTAATGCAGGTATATACCTGTTGAAAAGAATGAGAAAACTTGCTTGTGCTTTAAGTCCAAAGCAAATATATCTCCAGTGTACACTCAAAAAAGACTCCAATCAACCAAACAACAACAAAACCAAAGATACAAAGCAGAAATGGGGAGCATATGAGAAATCAGTTACTAGAACCATATAGTAACTGATAGCTCTAAATAGTCTAGGTGGATGGAGGCTAAGTTAAGGATAATAGATGGTTTTGAGGCCTGGTGAACATTTGTATAAAAAAGAAGAAAATGTAAAACTTATAATGTAAAAACACAGACTATCTTAATTTGTTCGAGTAATAAAATTGTGATTAAAAATTATGTAATTGTGGTATATTATGGTATGTAGACTTGCAGGATGTTTTGGTTTTTTGGCTTGGGTGGTTGATTGGTTGGTTATTGGTTTTATTTTTTCCTTGACATTTTTTAACAGTATAATCCAGATATATGCATTATTTAATACTGGATGAAATAAAAAGATCACATCACAAAACTCTTGATTCTTAACTCACTCTGAGATCATCTGCCATCCACTTTGACTATACCCTGAGTTGTAGTGTAAAGGATTTGCCATCTATATCCCAGGTCTCAGCTTTACCCATTCAGCCAAATCTAATAGCTGTATATATAAAATGAATGTGTTTTATTGAATAAACATTTTATATGAAAATGCATTAGTGAATTCTTCCATGTGCACTGAGTATTTTTGTTTTGTGACTTGAAAGTTTCACCCATTTACTAATTAGCTGTCATTTCTGCAAGGCGCTATCCTGGGTTCTCCAAAATTGACCATAGAGTCACAAAGAAACAAATACAAGAAAAGTGAAATAATTCACTGTATCTTTTCCAGACCACCATAGGTTAAAACTCGGCTTCAACAACAATAGAAACACCAGAAGGCCTACGCACTATGAAAACGGAACAACTCTCTACTCAACAATCTCTGGGTCAGGAAAGAAATACAGAAATTAAAGACTTTCTAGAAAGCAATTAAGTATTAAGTGCCTTAATAAAGAAACTAGATAGATCTTATATTAGAAACTTATAGAACACATGAAAGCTCTAGGGGGGAAAACACACCCAAGAAGAATCGCTTTGGGAAATAATTCAACACTGCTGAACTAAATCAGAATTTTCATATTAAGGATATCCTAACTTCAAAAAGCATTTGACAAAATTCAACACCCCATTAGGATAAAAGTCTCGGAAAGATCAGAAATTCAAGGCCCATGCCTAAATATAGTAAAAGTAATATACAGCAAACCAGTAGCCAACATCAACCTAAATTTAGAGAAACTTGAAGCAATCACACTAAAATCAGGGACTAGAAAAGAGTGCCCATTGTCTTCCTCCCTATTCAATATAGTACTTGAAGTACTAGCCAGAGCAATTAGACAACAAAAAAAGTCACAGGAATACAAATTGGATAAGAATAAGTCAAAATATCACTATTTGCAGATAATAAAATAGTATACTTAAGTGACCCCAAAATTCCACCAGAGAAATCCTAAACCTGATAAACAACTTTAGCAGAGTGACTGGATATAAAATTAATACAAACAAATCAGTAACCTTCCTCTACACTAAGGATAAACAGGCTAAGAAAGAAACTGGGGAAATGACACCTTTCACAAAATCCAAAAATAATATAAAATACCTTGATGTGACTCTAACCAAGCAAGGAAGTTCTCTATGACAAGAACTTCATGAATATGAAGAAAGAAATCAAAGATCTCAGAAAATGGAAAGATCTCCCATGCTCATGGATAGACAGGATTAATGTAGTAAAAGTGGTCATCTTGCCAAAAGCAGTCTGCACACTCAATGCAATCCCCATCAAAATTGCAACTCAATTCTTCATAGAATTAGAAAGAGTAATTTGCAAAGGAAAATCAAAAAACCAAAGATAGCAGAACCTCTTCTCAACAATAAAAGAACTTCTGGAGGAATCACCATCCCTTACCTCAAGCTGAATTACAGAGCAATAGTGATTAAAAACTGTGTGGTATTGGTATAGAGACAGGCAGTAGATCAATGGAATAGAACTGAAGACCCAGAAATGAACCCACACACCTATGATCACTTGATCTTTGACAAAGGAGCTAAAATTATCCAGTGGAAGAAAGACAGCATTTTCAACAAATGGTTCTGGTTCAACCGGAGATCAGCATCTTGAAGAATGAAAATTGAATCATTCTTGCCTCCTTGTACACAGATCAAGTCCAAGTGAATCAAAAACCTCCACATAAAACAAAGTACACTGAAACTAATAGAAGAGAAAGTGGGAAAAATCTTGAACAAATAGGCATAGGGGATATTTTCCTGAACAGAACACCAATGGTTTATGCTTTAAGATCAAGTATTGACACATGGGACCTCATAAAGTTGCAAAGCTTCTGTATGACAATGCACACCATTAATTGGACAAAATTGCAACCAACAGATTGGGAAAAAGTCTTTACTAATCCTACATGCAATAGAGAGCTAATATCCAATATATACAAAGAAATCAATAAATTAGACTCTAGAGATTCAAATAATCCTACTTAAAAAAATGGGTACAGAGCTAAACAAAGAATTCTTAACTGGGGAATAGAGAATGGCTGAGCAGTACCTAAAGAAATGTTCAATATCCTTAGTCATCAGGGAAGTGAAAATCAAAACATCCCTGAGATTCCACCTCATAGCTGTCAGAATGTCAAGATCAAAATCCCAAGTGACAGTAGATGCTAGTGAGGATGTAGAGAAAGAGAAACATTCCTCCATTTTGGATGGGATTGCAAGCTGGTTCAACCACTCTGGAAATCAGTCTGGAGGTTCCTCAAAAAATTGGACATAGTACTACCTGAGGACTGAGTTATAATACTCCTGGGCATACACTCAAAAGATGCTCCAACATATAACAAGGACACATGCTCTACTATGTTCATAGCAGCCTTATTTATAATATCCAGAAGCTGAAAAAAAGGCCAGATATCCTTTAACAGAAGAATGGGTACAGAAAATCTGGTACATTTACACAATGGTGTACTACTCACCTATTAAGAAGTAAGACTACATGAAATTCTTAGGCAAATGTATAGAACTAGAAAATATCATGCTGAGTGAGATAACCTAGTCACAAAAGAACACACATAGTATGCACTCACTTATGAGTGGATATTAGCTCAAAAGCTTGGAATTCCTAAGAAAATATTTGCAGATCCAATGAAGCTCAAGAAGAAGGAAGACCAAAATATGGATTCTTCATTCCTTCTTAGAATGAAGAATAAAATACTCATGGGTGGAAATATAAGGACAAAGAGTGGAGAAGGGAATGAAGAAAAGGTCATGGTGGTTTGTCACAGCACTAACCAAGATGCCCATTATTACTATTAAAAGACCCTAATGTGTTAAAAAATTATTGGTTCTTGGCAGATCAACACTTTTAGTAAACAAATAATGTTTTACTCTTTAGTCTTCAAAGCTCAGTAGGCTGTGACTTGAACAGAATCTGGCTCTTTGAATATTATAAACATAGGGTACTTTGTAGATGTACTCAAACCCAGGATGCTAGGGAGGTCCCAAAAGCTGAGTGGAGGAAAGTAGCTTAGCAATGAAAGAAAGCAAAACATTGTCTTAGGGCTTTATTCCCTTTTGGAAAGCAGTTATTATTCAGATCACAGCTGTTTCTTATTTTGTCTAAAAATGGTCATATCCAGTAGAGAAAATATGAATGTTTTAACCTCATATAGAGGAACAGCTGTTTGTGCCAGCCTTATCATTCTCTGCTGGGAGAGATTCAAGGTGCATGATTCATTAAGCTAGTACCAAAACTCAGCTATGAACGCACAGAAGCAAACTATGCCCAGGGCCCTGGGGCACTCTCAGGTTGTTTACAGGGAGAAGAAAGTCCTCCCTCCCATGAGGAAGGAGATTCCACCCTGAAATTGAGTTGATACTGTGATGTTTCTTGGGAGAAATAGAAGCAGGTTTGTGAGATCAGCAATGCTGGTTCTCTCCCCCACGGCCTGCCAAAGGTTCATACTCATGCAGGAACCTTCCCAAGCAACAACCCACACTCCACAGGAAAAAGAAAAGCTCTGCTGACAATGAGACTTGAAATGAGTGCCACTTGCCATCTCCTTTCCAAGAGACTTACTAGTTTGCATCTCTCCACTGGTACCTCTCTCCCCTCCTGTACCAAACAAGCTTTAGAATGAGTCCTGTTCTTTTACCCCATACAGAAGAAACATTAAACTCCTAATGGAACATAACTGATTAATATGAAAAGTGGCTACTCATGTGAGCACTCCACTGAAGGTAGAGTTAAGTCTTCAAGTGAAGTCATTCCTTGTTTCTGATAGGCCAGGGCATCGATGTCCAGTTACTTCTTTACAGCAAAGTGCTCTTAGGAAGAACACTAAAAGGAGCTAATGAAATAGCTTGGGGGTAAAGGACCTTGTCACACTCCTGTCAACTTAAACTCCAGGATCCCATAGAAGGGGAGAAACAAATATATATTCATTTTTATTGCTTTTTTTCTTGTTGGATATTATTTATTTACATTTCAAATGTTATTCCCTTTCCTGGTCTCCCCGATATAAGCCCCTTATCACATCCCCCTCCCCTTTCTCTATAAGGGTGTTCCCCTCCCCAACCACCCCTGCTGCCACACCCCCCCGACATTTCCCTACATTGGGGGTACAATCTTGGCAGGACCAAGGGCTTCTCCTTTCATTGGTGCCCAGTAAGCCCATCCTATGCTACACATGCAGCTGGATCTATGAGTCAGCCCATTTATAGACTTCAGGTAGTAGTTTAGTCCCTGGGTGCTCTGGTTGGTTGGCATTGTTGTTCTAATGGAGTTGCAAGCTCCTTTAGCTCTTTCAATCCTTTCTCTAATTCTTAGAATGGGGGTTCCCTTCTCAGTTCAATGGTTTGCTGCTAGCATTTGCCTCTATATTTGACATGCTCTGGCTGTGTCTCTCAGGAGACAGCTATATCAGGCTCCTGTCAGCATATACTACTTAGCTTCATCAATCTTAGTTTTGGTGGCTGTATGTATATGGGCTGTATACCCATGTGGGTCAGGCTCTGAATGGCCATTCCTTCAGTCTCTGCTCCAAACTGACTTCGTATGTCCGCCTATGATTATTTTTGTTCCCCCTTCTAAGAAGGACTGAAACATCTATACTTTTGTCCTTCTTCTTGAGCTTCATGTGGTCTACATATTGTATCTTGGGTGATTCAAGCTCTTGTGTAATATCCATTTATCAGTGCATGCATACCATGTGTGTTCTGGGATTAGGTTACCTCACTCAGGATGGTATTTTCTAGTTCCATCTATTTGCCTATGAATTTCATGATGTCATTGTTTTTGATAGCTGAGTAGTACTCCATTATGTAGATGTACCAGATTTTCTGTATCCATTCCTCTGTTGAAGGATATCTGGGTGATTTCCAGATTCTGGCCATCATAAATATTGCTGCTATGAACATAGTGGAGCATGTGTTTTGTTGTATGTTGGAGCATCTTTTGGGTATATGTCCAGAAGAGGTATAGCTGGGTCCTCAGGTAGTGGAATGCACAATTTTCTGAGGAACCTCCAGCCTGATTTCCAAAGTGGTTGTACCAATTTGCAATCCCACAAACAATGGAGGAGTGTTCCTCTTTCTCTACATCCTCAACATCATCTGCTGTCACCTGAGATTTTTATCTTAGTCATTCTGACTGATGTGAGGTGGAATTTCAGGGTTGTTTTGATTTGCATTTCCCTGATGAATAAGGACATTGAACATTTCTTTAAGTACTTCTCAGTCTTTCAGTATTCCTCAGCTGAGAATTCTTTGTTTAGCTCTGTACTCCATTTTTTTAATACAGTTATTTGGCTCTCTGGAGTCTAACTTCTTAAAGGTTTTGTATATATTGGATATTAGATGTAGGATTGGTAAAGATCTTTTCCCAATTTGTTGGTTGCTGTTTTGTCCTAACAACAATGTCCTTTGCCTTACAGAAGTTTGTAGTTTTATGAGGTCCCATTTGTTGATTCTTGATCTTAGAGCATAAGGCATTGGTGTTTTGTTCAGGAAATTTTCCCAGTGGTCATGTGATCGAGACTCTTCCCCACTTTTTATTCTATTAGTTTGAATGTATCTGGTATGATGTGGAGGTCTGCAATCCATTGGACATAAGCTTTGTACAGGTCAGTAAGAATGGATCGATTTGGATTCTTCTACATCCTGACCTCCAATTAAACCAGCACCATTTGTTAAAAATGTTGTCTTTGGGGTTGGGGATTTAGCTCAGTGGTAGAGCACTTGCCTAGGAAGTGCAAGGCCCTGGGTTCGGTCCCCAGCTCCGAAAAAAAGAACAAAAAAAAAATGTTGTCTTTATTCCATTGGATGGTTTTAGCTCCTTTGTCAAAGATCAAGTGACCATAGGTGTGGGGGTTCATTTCTGGATCTTCAATTCTATTGCACTGATCTACCTGCCTGTCTCTGTAAAAATACCATATTTTTTAATCACTATTGCTCTGTAATACTGCTTAAGATCAGGGATGGTGATTGCCCTAGAAGTTCTTTTATTGTTGAGGATATTTTTCGCTCTTCTGGGCTTTTTTTTATTCCAAGTGAATTTGCAAATTGCTCTAACTCTATGAAGAATTGAGTTGGAATTTTGATGAGGATTGTATGGAACCTATAGATTGCTTTTGGCAAAATGGTCATTTTTACTATATTAATCCTGCTAATCCATGAGCATGTGCGGGCTTTCCATCTTCTGAGATCTTCTTCAATTTCTTTCATCAGAGACTTGAACTGCTTGTCATACAGATTTTTTTACATGCTTGGTTAGAAACACACCGAGGGATTTTATGTTATTTGGAACTATTGGGAAAGTTGTCATTTCCCTAATTTCTTTCTCAATCTGTTTATCCTTTGAGTCGAGAAATGCTACTGGTTTGTTTGAGTTAATTTTATACCCAGCTGCTTTGCTGAAGTTTTTATCAGGCTTAGCAGTTATCTGGTGGAACGTTTGAAGTCACTTAAGTATATTATCATATAATCTGCACTAAACCCATCTGGTCTTGGATTCTTTTTTGGTCAGGAGACTTTTAATTACTGCTTCTATTTCTTTATGGGTTATGGAACTTTTTTAGATGGTTTTTCTGATCCTGATTTAACTTTGATACCTGGTATCTGTCTAGAAAAATGTCCATTTCATAGAAATTTTCCAGTTTTGTTCAGTATAGCCTTTTGTAGTGGTATCTGGTAATTCTTTTGTTTTCCTCTTTTTCAGTTATTATGTCTCCCCTTTCATTTCTGATTTTGTTAATTTGGATAATCTCTCTTTCTCTGTCCTCTGGTTAATCTGGCTAAGGGTTTTCCTCTTAGCACTGCTTTCATTGTTTCCCAAAAGTTTGGGTATGTTGTGTTTTCTTTTCTCTAAATTCTAGAAGGCCTTTAATTTCTCTATTTGTTCTTTGACCAAGTTATTATTGCGTAGAGTGTTGTTCTACTGCCATGTATATGTGGTCTTTCTGTCATTTTTTTAAATAGAAGACCTGCCTTAGTCCATGGTGATCTGAAAAGATGCACGGTATTATTTCAAACTTCTTGTACTTGTCTATTTTGTGACAGATTAATATGGTCAGTATTGCAGAAGGTAAAATGAGACTCAGAGAAAAAGGTATATTTTTCTGTTTTAGGATGAAATGTTTTATAAATATCTGTTAAGTCCATTTGGTTCATAATGTCTGTTAGTTTCTCTATGTCTCTGTTTAATTTCTGTTTCCATGGTCTGTCTATTGATGAGCATGGGGTGTTGAAATCTCCTACTGTTATTGTGTGAGGTGCAATGTGTGACTTGAGCTTTAGTAAGGTTTCTTTTATGAATGTAGATGCCCTTGCATTAACAGACATTTACAATTGAGAATTCATCTTAGTGGATTTTTTCCTTTGATAAATATGAAGTGTCCTTCCTTCTCTTTTTTTGATAACTTTTGGTTGAAAGTTGATTTTATTTGATATTAGAATGGCTACTCCAGCTTGTTTCTTTGGACCATTTGCTTGGAAAGTTGTTTTCCAGCCTTTTACTCTGATGTGGTGTCTGTCTTTCTCTCTGAGATGTGTTTCCTGAATGTAGCAAAATGCTGGCTCCTCTTTATGTATGCAGTCTCTTAGTCTACGTCTTTTTATTGGGGAGTTGAGTCCATTGATGTTAAGAGATAATGAGGAATAGTGATTGTTGCTTCCTGTTATTTTTCTTGTTATAGGTGGAATTATGTTTGTATGTCTCTCTTCTTATGGTTTCATTGCAAGGAGATTACTTTCTTGCTTTTTCTAGGGTGAAGTGTCCCTCCTCTGTTGGAATTTTCCATCTATTATCCTTTGTGGGGCTGGATTTCTAGGAAGATATTGTGTAAATCTGGTTTTGTCATGGAATTTCTTGGTTTCTCCACCTACAATAACTGAAAATTTTGCTGGATATAGTAGCCTGAGCTGGTATTTGTATTCTCTTGGGGTCTGTATGACACCTGCCCAGGATGTTCTATCTTTCATAGTCTCTGGTGAGAAATCTATAATTCTGATAAGTCTGCCTTTATATGCTACTTGACATTTTTCCCTTACTGCTTTTAATATTCTTTCATTGTTTTGTGCATTTGGTGTTTTGACTATTACGAGACAGGAGGAATTTATTCTCTGTCCAATTTATTCTGTAGGCTTCTTTTATATTTATTGGCTTTTCTTTCTTTAAGTTAGGGAAGTTTTCTTCTATAATTTTCTTGAATATATTTACTGACCCTTTAAGTTGGGAGTCTTTACTCTCTTCTATGCCTATTATCCTTAGCTTTGATCTTCTGATTGTGTTCCGGATCTCCTGGATGATTGGAGCTACAAGCTTTTTGAGGTTTACATTATCTTTGAAGGTTGTATCAATGTTTTCTCTGGTATCTTCTGCCCCTGAGATTCTCTCTTCTATCTCATTAATTCTCTTGGTTTTGCTTGCACCTATAACTCCTGATCTCCTTCCTAGGTTTTCTATCTCTAGGGTTGTCTCCTTTTTTGCTTTTTTTATTGTTTTTATTTCCATTTTTATATCCTGAATGATTTTATTCAATTCCTTCATTGCTGTGAAGGGGGAACATAACCAAGGCAATTCTTATAAATGCAAACATCGAAGTGGGAATGGCTTACAGTTTCAGATGATCAGTCAATTAAGACAGGAAACATGGCAGTGTGCAAGAAGCCTTGGTACTGGAGGAGTTAAAAGTTCTACACATCTTGATCCAAAGATAGCCAGGAGGGTACACTCTTTCACCCTTGGCATAGCTTGAGTGCATATATATATTTGTGTTTTCCTGTAATTCTTTAAGGGATCTTTGTGTTTCCTCTTTAAGGGCTTCTATTTGTTTACTTGTGATGTCCTGTATTTCTTTAACGGAGCTATTTATGTCCTTCTTAAAGTCCTCTATCATCAACATAAGATGTGATTTTAAGTCCAAATCTTGGTTTTCCGGTGTGTTTGGATATTCACTATTTGCTTTGCTGTGAGAACTGGGCTCTGAGTATGCCAAATAGTCTTGGTTTCTGTTGCTTAGGTTCCTGCACTTGCCTCTAGCCATCAGATTATATCTAGTGTTAGCTTGTCTTGCTGTCTCTGACAGTGGCTTGACTTTCCTGTAGTCCTGTGTGTCAGCACCCCTGTAGACCTGTTTTCTTTCAGCCAGATCTCAGAACAGAGAGCCGCTCCTGGGTTTGTGTGACTTGAAGCTTCCAGGCAGGTTGTTGGCACAGAAGAGTTGGTCTTACCTCTGCTCTCAGGTGTGTAGATGCTCCTGGTGACTGGCTTTGCTCTTGACACAGGCAGAAACCTGAAGAGTTCTGCCCCTGACTGCTCCTAGGTGCCTGTGCCCAGAGGGCACAGATGGCACTAAGTGGTTTCCTCTTGGTTTAGGAATGCGAGCAGAAAGTAGTTGTCTCCTCTGAGTTCTCTGGATTGTCTGTACTTCTGAGGGTCCAGCTCTCTGCCCCATGGCTTTGGGGTGCAGGGAGCTGTAGGACCCTTTCAGTTCAGTTCTGGGAGCAGACAGAAACCAGCAAGTTCCTGCTGCTGACTGCTCCTATGTTCCTGTACTCAGCGGCCACTATACAGGTTCCTCTTGGGCCGGGAATGTGAGCAGAAGTGGATAGAAGTGGTCTACCATGAACTATTAAGATTGATCTCACTTCTGGGAGTTCATTTCTCTCCCCCACAGGATTTGAGCACAGGGAGTTGGGGGACTGGTTTAGTTCAGTTTCAGGCACAGCCAGCTTAATACATTAATATATAAACAAATTACTGTACCTGAAAGTGAGCTTGGGGGACAGTCAAGTACTTGTCATATAAGGTTGAAGACTAGACTTCCATCTCCAAAACCTACATAAAAGCTAGTGGTGGCACAGGCTTGTGATCTTAGCATTGGGGAGGTTAAATCATCTTAGCTAAATGTGTGATTATCAGCTCAGGTTTTAGTGCACTATGCTTATGTTCACATATACACAATCACAGACAGAGAAAAGAGAGACTATTAACAATGTGGTGAATATGAGGATCACTCTATGAAAGCCCTTCCACGGAGAATGATACGTGCTTCATATATAGCCTCCATATCTTAGCATCTCTAGCAGAATTTTCCCCCAATTCTAAGCACATCAGAAGTTCTGAGTACTCATTATATGGTTGACTGGTCTCTGGGCAGGGATTTATCAGATTTCAAGATTAGAAAATTTGAAAGAAATATGAACTAAAATACTGCCAGGCTTATATTTTCATTACAGGCTGTTAGATGCCAGTAGTTCCATGCTGCCACAAATGGATCCTGGGGGTCTTATGCGTTGTTCTCCTGCTTGACTGCTCTTAGTGTCTGGTTTTCAGCTTTATGCTGGCCAGGTAACAGAATGTCCTCTAGATACTATTTTCATGTTCCAGGCAAGAGAAAAAAAAGAAAAAGGAATAGAGGAGGGGAAATTAAGATGCAAGACGAGAGATGGATGAGTCTGTGTGAATCAGCATTCACAGAGGCCTGTCTAACATCCAGCATATGCACCCATGGCTCACCTTCATTAATGCTGTCACTCAGTCCAATCAACATATTATTCACCCCCAACACCCACCCACAAACACATACAATGGAACTGAATAACAAAGAACAAGAAGAACGTGGTAGAAATAGGATGGGAAATTGCCAGTGACTGCTGTAGACAGATGTGTGTGTGTGTGTGTGTGTGTGTGTGTGTGTGTGTGTGTGTGTGTGTGTGAGAGAGAGAGAGAGAGAGAGAGAGAGAGAGAGAGAGAGAAACGTGTGAATGTGAATGAGACTGTGTGTACCAGTAGGAATATGAATGCGTATGTCAGATTGATAGTGGAGTAGTTATTTTCTCATTGCTGTGACAAAACACCTGGGCAACTTAGAAAAAAAGGTGGGTTTCATAAGGCTCACAGCTCAAAATCCACCATGGTGGGGTTTCACTGTATCAGACTCAGGAAGCAGAGAGAGGTGAGTGCTGGTGCGCAGCTTGCTTTTCGCTTTCTATTGAATCTCAAACTCCAGCTATGGTTAGTGTTGCCCACATTCTGGGTAAACCTTCCGTTCTCAGTTAAATCTTTCTGAATACAGCCTCGTAAATGCATTCAGAGGTATGTTTCCATAGTGATTATAAATCCCATCAAGTAAACACTGAAGATTAACCACTACAACTATTCAGGTGCTTGCATATCACTGAGAGTGTGTTGGATTGTTGCCATGACATGTGCTTCTTTGTTCCTAGATGCTGTGTCTTTTCATTTAATTATATTATTTGCCCTGAAAACTCAGGCCAATTATTATCACTACATCTACATAGAATCCTTCTTCTTTTCCACCTGACTGTGTTGAAGCTCAGAAACAACACCTCCAAATCTGATGTACTTTGGCATAATGAATATTTTAAAAGATCTGTGAAGATCCCAGATCTTCATTGTTCATTCATCAATGCAAGCCATGGAACTTATATCTTGTATTCCCCCCAAAACAACCAAAAACAGAAATATTACTCTAACCTGATGTTTCCTATAGAAAGAAATTCTGTCTTACATCAAATTGTAAGACCACATCCCAAAAAGGCTTCTTCCCTATACATGGGCGAAGGGAGGCCACGAAGAATATAAACAGTAGCTCTCTCCTGGACAATCAATCTAATGTCATCAATGACATCACAGAGTCTATGATATTCCTTAATGACTTTCTCATTAATCAGGCTTATTTGTTGGTAGGTTAACTACTTTTCTCTATTTCAGTGAATGAAACTCGTGTGTGTGTGTGTGTGTGTGTGTGTGTGTGTGTGTGTGTGTGTGTGTTTGTGTGGTGTGTACTAGAAGACTGCCTTTGTTGCAGTTATTTATGCACAGTCCATCTCATTTTTCTTGGGATTGGTTTTTCAGTTCTTCTTACGTTTTGTACCATAATATTGGTGTTAAGGGAGGAGTGCTTGTCAAAACCACTTCTGTCCTTCTGCCATGTGGAAGATTGAACTTAAATTACTGTTAAGTTGGTAACAAGCCCCATTCTCTCCTGAGTTATGTCAGAGACCCCTCACCTTGGTATTAAGAGACAGAAGCTCTCAAAGGATGAACACTTGAGTTTGGCTTGGTAAGGTGGCCAACCATCTGAACGCCCTTCCTGACTCAGCCTCGTGCTTACTAGAATTATGAACTCATCATCACAACCACCTTCTAAAAGTGTGGGTTTGAGACATCAAATTCTGCACAGCATGCAGTTTCCCTACTGATCCATCACTCTAGCTCATCTGTCTTCCTAGTCCTGTTTCTCCTTATTCAACACTTTATCAGGTCCTGCACTAAATGTGTTGGTTTTAATGGCTCACATAGGAGCATATCTTTCAGTACTTGGTTCCCAGTTAGTAAAACTGGGAAGGATTAGGTCCTGTGGCTTTGTTGGAGAAAGTGTGTCAATTGGGGCTGTCTTTGTGGTGTCAAATGACTCGTGTCATCTCCAGTGTCCCTCTTCGCTTTCTATTTGTGTATCAAGATATAAGCTCTCAGCTCTTCCTGCCAGTGTCTGTTCTCTACCACCCTAATCCCTCTGAAACCATATCCAATTAAACGTTGGCTTTTATAAGTTTCTCTGGTCATAGTGTTCTGTCATATAAAAGTAATACAGGAGTTAAGAAACTTCAGGTAAATTTGTGTGGTCAAACTGTTACAATTTTAAGTGTTGCTTCATGTCTTTCTCCTTTCATCCATACCCCTGTGATGCCTTCTCTAAATGTGGCTCTGTTGCCCTGACATCTAATTTTGAACGTATACTTTTTGTCTGTTGGCCATTGACACAAAAGCAAAAGTGATAATAGGCCAAGAACTACTAGACCTTAATACGTTCATGCATTATCATTGTCTTTGTGATACTTAGTGTAAAGAAAATGAACAACAACTAAAACCCTAACTAATGTAGAAATACTTGAGAGTTTAAGGAAAAAACTTCTTTTCTGATTTTAATCAAACTGGCCACATTTTAATAATTACAAAAATCCTGGGGTTGGTGACTTATTAAAAGGGGTAATAATGCTTTTAATAACTTTCATTTCGAATTGAAATATTTTTGGAGCCTTTATACAAGAGACATATATTACAAGCAAGATATTATGAAAAATACTTTTAAAAACTATCTGAAAAATTAATAAGTTAAATCCATTCTATTTGTTTTATCCTAAAAATACTAACATTGTCTAAATATTCTATATTCTTTTGATGAAAAGGCTCTTCACCTCTCTCACACAAGAAGAATTTTTTCCATGGACCACTTTGATTCAGAAATAATTTATGATAGGTTTGAATGAGAATACTGTGAATAATGTAGGATAATGTATTCCTCATAGTTATTTTATTAGGTTCTTACACATTAATAATTGTTGAGGATCGAGTCATATTACCTCAAATATAATTATGAAAGACCAGGACATTCCACCTCAAAATACACTTCTGTCATATATTTTGAATTATTCTGAGAAATTGAAGCTTTTAAAAGGCAGCTTTTAGAAGAAAATTTAAACTATTGAGGGAACCTGAAGAATAAAAGCATCTATGACAGAAATGGGGCTGTTCACAATAGTGGGATTTTTTTAGTTAAAATTTAATTACATCATTTTTTCCCAACCATTTTCTCCTCCCATTCCCACTCATACTTCTTCTCTTTTAAATCTATTTCTTTCATTATTGTAATATATATTTTATATATTTACATCGTAAATTTAATTTTATTTAAATTTAACAAAATAATATATTTAATATATAATATATTGACATAAAATAATATATTATAATGTTATAATACATATATATTTAATGTAATAAATGTATGCAATATTATATACATTTGTACATATATACATATACCCGCACATGTATATATACATGTATGTATATAATGTAATAAATTTATGTAATATTATATACATTTGTACATATTTACATGTACCAGCACACATATGAATATATATACCCACACATACAAAGGCATGAAAGACATGTAAGTAATAATACCATACACTACATATCTATGCCCAACTTTACACCACAGCATATCAGTAACTGTGAATACAGTAGTGCATATCACTTCAATCTCCTTTCCCAGCCTGCAGGCCACCTGCCTGAGTTTAAGAGAATTCCTTGTAAAATAAAAATTATTCTGCTTCATGGAGAACTGCTTCAGGAAGAATTGGTTCAGAAATCTGCTACAGGAGCAACTATGCTGTACTTCTGAAGGATATGATCTCACTGCACATAGATATTTGCAATATAAACTTTCCCTCCTTATTTGTACAGGTGCATTCCAGCAGCAAACTGGACTATACTTCAGCAAGGCGCAGAAATCCTGGAACCCAGCAATAGTAAAAATGGACTAGTTAGTGTCTTGGTAGTAACAGCTACAGGAGAGGTTGTAAGAGTGATCCAATGCAAGACACAGGGCAACAGCTTGTCCAAATCCATTGGTTGATCCCCAGAGCTCAAGGGCAGTATTTTTTTGAGGTTCTAAAATCTTTGGGAAGGAGACTAGAGAGATGGCTCAGTCAAAAGAATACTTGTGTTTTGGGTATAAACACTAAACCTTGACCTCCAGAAATCACATAAAAATGTCAGGCATGGTGACCTAAACTTATACTTTCAGAAATGGCAAGATAAGAAGTAGAGACAGGAACTCACTGACCAGACAGCCTAGCTAACTTGTTCAATTCCAGGTCAATGAGAAACCTTGTCCCAAACAAAAAGTATAAGAACTATTATAAACCACATGCAAGGTCAAATTTTTTTACCTTCATATGCACATATACATGTATGTACAACTGCACTCACATATGCATGCATACATACACAAATCTCTTGGGAAAAATTGGAGGAAACAAAAATTGCAGTCTGTCTTAGGGTTTTCATTGCAGTGAAATCTTATAAAGGATAATGTTTAATTGGGACTGGCTTACAGGTTCAGAGGTTTGGTCCATTGTCATTGTGATGGGAAACATGGCAGCTTTCAGGGAGGCCAGGCACTGCAGTAGCTAAGACTTCTACATCTTGTTCTGAAGGCAAACAGGAAAAGACTGAATCTCTGAGGCAGTTAGGAGAAGGGTCTCAAAGGCAGTCCCCACAGTGACACACTTCCTCCAACAAAGCCACTCCCCCCAATAGTGCCACTCCCTAGGCCAAGCACATACAAACCATTACACAGTGCAAGTTAGTACAATGCACACAAAATATAGGCAATGTATTATAGTTTTTAGAAATAGATATAGAACTATATAATAAGATGGAAACACTTAGAAAGTCACTGAATTACAGGAAAATAAAAAGAATAGGTGTAGCAGTTTAAAACAATGATGATAAATGTTATTTATTAAATATCTGTCTTAATAATTTGTTTTGAATTAATATGTTAATTATGCAAAAACTCTGTTCTTTAAATGTAAATTGTATAGTTTTCTGTGTGCATGCTGACAACACTCCAGTGATGATACTTTGAAATTTTACCCATGCTTGGTTTATACCTGGCTGATATAAAACAAAGGGCTTTTGTTTTTAGTAATGTGTTCTTTAGTATTATATTTGAAATAAGAACTGTGGAAGGCAGAAACAAGTGGATCACCACAAGTCTCGAGCTTCCCAAAGGTACATAGGAAGACCTTGGCTCATAAAAACAAAATCAAAACAAACAAAAAACATAAAAAATAATCAAAAATATATTTTAACTATTTATTGATTCTTTGTGAATTTCACCTCATACATCCCAACCCCACTCATCTCCTTATATATGCCCTCGATCCTTCCAACCCCGCCCAAAATAAAATAAAATAAGATAGAACAAAATATGATGATGATGATGATGATGATGATGATGATGATGATGGTGATGATGATGATGGTGATGGTGATGATGATGATGGTGATGATGGTGATGATGACAATAACAATCTTTTCATGTTTGTCTACATATCTTTATTTGGAAATGTTCATTACAACCCACCACTGGTCTGTTTCTAGGCCTCTGATTTCTACTACACTGTCCACACTGGATCCTCACCAATACTCTCAGATATTCTGGCCCATGTGTCATGGAGATTCTTCAGATTTGGATCTGCAGGACCAACATTTTCACATGCTCCATCATATCATAAATAGGGTTGATGTTGTGTTGGGCAAACTCAAAACTCTGGATCTGTTCCTGGGGAGTAGCTAAGTTGATCAGCCTGCCAGTTAACCTACACCTGTGCCCCTGGGTGAGCTCTTCAGCACTGCCCCAGTTAGGTCATGCAGTGCTATAACCAGTGAGAGAAAGAACCGGCTCTTCTACTCTCATGCTCTTGGGGTTGGCTTACCCATATCCATGGCTCCAGAGACAGCTCCATTTTAATGCCCAGGTGAGAATCAGGGCCTGCTCTCCAGAGTCGTTCAACCTGAGAGAAGCAGAGAGAACCTGAGAGAACAGGTCCCATTGTCATGGCCAAGGACCTGTTCTTCCTGCTGCCATAGGTAGCAAGAGAGGAGGGGGAGAGAAAACCATCCCTTCATCCATGTTATTGCATGACAGACAAGGGATGGGGCCAGATCTCTCATGCTCGCTCCCTTAGGACTGGCTCACCTAGAACCCCTGCCATCAGAGTTAGTGCTACTGTGCTTCCCAGACAAGGGACAGGGTCTGCACTCCCAAGTGCTGCAGCTGGTAAGAGGCAGGGACAGCTCTGCTGCTCTCAAGACCTCTGGGGCAGCTCTCTCCCCACAGGTGGCAATGAGTAAGGCAATGCGGGTGACATCTCTTCCTTGTCAAGCTACCACATAGCAAATAAGAGGCAGGGTCATCTCGATGACATTCCCTCTGTAAGGGTCAGATCTATTGTGCTGCCCAGGCGAGGGGATGTGGGACAAGCTCACCACAGTGTCACAGGTAGCATTTCAGACCAGGGACATCTGAATGTCCCTGGGTGGTAACATGGGACTAGGACACTAACACAAACAAAGGCTTCCACTGAACCATGAATCAAGACTTGCCCCAGGAAGCAATCTGAGCCCAGATGTCCCATGGCCTCAGATAGCAGCATTGTCTCCTTTCAGCTCTCGGATATCCAGTGGTATCTTATAGCAGTCCAAACTACAGACATAAGCTTGGCCTTTGAATAGGAACTAAGGCCATAGACATCATCCTAGACCCCAGTGACAGCAGAACCACCACAAACCCAGATATAGTCCTTGACAGGAGTCCTGGCTAGAGCCTCACTTAGCCACCTCACATCTATCTGTTCATTACTCCTGCCAAGTCTCCAGTTCTACTTTTCTCCAAAGTGTACAAACCCCTCAACCTTACTTTTCCTTCCTTCTCTCCATTGCGTCCTCCATCTTTCCTACACATTTGCCATTGCAGTGATACCTGATGAAGGTGTCAAAGTGTCTTCCTTTGGGCACTCTGACTCTCACGACCAGACCAGGGCAAGCCAATTTTGGCTTTATTTTCATTTGTGTGTGTGTGGGGGGGGAGAATGTATAAATCAATGAATGAATATGAGTGCACATACCCATGGAGGCCAGAAGGAGGTATCAAGTTTCCTGTAACAGCAGTTACGAGTAGTTGTGAGCCAACTAATGTGGGAACAAATTTGGATCTTCTTTATACTCTTAACAGCGAAGCCATCTCTTCAGCCCCTAAAACGAAGGTTTTTAAGTTGGATAAAATTACAGTAAAGTGAACTAATTTCATTCTATCTTTTGTCCTAGTATTTTAGAATTTGATACAACTGATCTTGTCTTAGGGTTTCGTTGCTGTGAAGGGGGAACATAACCAAGGCAATTCTTACAAATGCAAACATTGAAGTGGGAATGGCTTACAGTTTCAGATGATCAGTCAATTAAGACAGGAAACATGGCAGTGTGCAAGAAGCCTTGGTACTGGAGGAGTTAAAAGTTCTACACATCTTGATCCAAAGATAGCCAGGAGGGTACACTCTTTCACCCTTATCACCCTTAGCATAGCTTGAGTGCATATATATATATATATATATATATATATATATATATATATATATCCATACCTCCACTGTGACACAGTTGCTATAACAAAGCCACACATCCTCTAATAAGATCAAACCTAATAGTGTCACTACCCATGGGTCAAGCATATTAAAGTCACTACATTCCATTTTCTGGACAACATAAACTTTTGCAAACACACAAGTCTATGGGAGCCATTCCAAGCCATAGCATAATGAAAACTGGATTTAGTTCAGCTTCAAAAATCTTATAGTTGATAACGGTCTTCACAATGTTAAATATCAAAATTCATGCAGAACTTTAGTTACAGATCACATACTTCAAAAATCACAGGATGTATATTACCTTTGCAAAACCTCATAGTGAGAAAATACTGGAACAAAGCAAGACCAAAAACCACCTGGGCAAACTCTTCAAACTCTCTACCTCCATGTATGATGTTCAACTCCTTTCAGCTTTGTTGACTAGAACACAGCCTTATTCAAGCAGTGTGACAAAGGCTTATCAGGAATGAAGGTATGGGTCACTCCTCCAGGAAAAGAGCCAAGACCTGCTGATGGTAGAGGAAATACATAATGGGTAGTTGAGGAAGTTAGTTATAAATACCATCTAAGGCCACATGATCAGTTGTAGAAAAGAGGATTATAAGTGTAGGAATGCTTCTGTTTTATTTTGTTAAGAACACATTTGTATAAATATTTGTTTTCTTCCAATTTATTTAACATCAATTTAAGTTGAGATAGTCAATGTTGACAAGGGACATTGACCTAATTTAAATTTGAAATTATACAAGGGATAGTTATACCATGTTAGGTATATTTATGACCTGGTTACGGTTCCATTTGGACATGAGATATGATTCGTGTCAAGCTGACAAGGGATGGATTGTGATGGCTATTCCTAGTTGTAAACTTAACTACACCTGGAATGTTTTGAGACCTTCTTTGTCAATGAAATTAATTTGACAATCTTCACCTGAGCATCGAGTAGATTGTTCCGACAAAGGCAAAAAGCAGCAACATTCTTCACCAAAATATCACAACAATTTCTTAGCAACATACTAATATTCCTCTCTAGAGACAAGCTTCCACAATTTAAATCAACATCAGCAACAAGGTCTTTCATAGTCCTACTTGGGTAACCTACTAAGCCCCACTTAAATCACTCCACCACTCTCTAAATCCAAAGTCCAAAAATCCACATTCTTCTAAACAAAAGCATGGTGAGGCCTATCACAGCAATACCCCTCATTCCTGGTACCAGCTTCTGTCTTCACCAGCGGCCTTTTCTGGCCTCTCACAGTGCCCAGCCACAGCTCTTTACCATAATACCTTTATGTGTTCAAAGCCAATATGACCTGGGTCATTTTTAAATATTAACTAGTCTAGTTGACAGCATGATGCCTATCTTTGGAGCACAGCTTCTTTGTGCTCTCAGAAAACACTTCCTATAAGGCTTCACCTCAGTAATGCTGGTCTCTTCTTAATCACTGCTAATTTCTTAGCTCTATCTAACTAGCATTAATTGTCCCAATAACCTCTTCTATTTTAGACTCTAAAGACAGTTTTTTTACACCTGGCCAAAACTGCTACTTGCTGGAGCTGGAACATGGCCTCTTTGTTCAATTCATCTCCACCAGCTTTCTGTTTTCAATGGTTTCTTTCACTGTGTAAGCTTAGCTGTCCTGGAACTTGTTCTTGAACTCAAAGATCTGCATGCTTCTGTCTCCCTACTGCCAGGATTAAAGGCATGTATTACCAAGCCTGGACATAAGTATTTCTTCCTTTTCACAAGAACTTTATAAGTTCTGGACTTTATTTCATTCGAGATATAGTCAAGCTGACACTGATACTAGCCTTCACAATCTATCCCTGGATAATTTGACACACAATCATATCTTCTTATGTTTAAATGAAAACAATAGCCAGGTCACAGTATTGCCTTACATGATAAAACTATCCCTTGTTCAACTAAAAATGCATTACCAATAAGTTTATTTCATGGGATCTTGCCCCAATGTCACCATCAACATACCCTTAATTTAATTTAATGCCCTTGAACACAATATTTAGCTACATTTCACTTCTTGGTGCCACTTTAATCTTTGAACTATATTTTGTATTTTCCCTTTCTCAGTTTACTGTGTTTAATCAAAATGATCTTCAAAAGAGTGAACCATGAGGCTGTTTTGAGATTTCCTTTCTCAATGCAATTAGTCCAAATAGCCTCACTCTAACTTCAGGCAGAATTTCAGATGGGCAAAAAGCAGCTAC